>NW_026083184.1:0-58932 GCF_020184175.1 Aphis gossypii
AGGAATTTATATGAGGAAATGGAAAGGTCAAAGATGTTAAGGTGGGTCCTTACACTCTATCATAGAATAATATTATAATATATTGAAAAATAATTAGAATAATAATAATAATTATAATTATAATAGTTATATATTATAATAGCGGTGATAATAAAATTCAGGTGTTTTTATTATAATTTCTTTTTGGTAACATTCAATAATTTGTTTTAGATCATTTTCGTTTTTTTTCGATTCATTTATTGGATTCTGTGATGTGTGACTTGTGTAAGGTAATTTTCAAGTTAATTATTTTATAATATTATATACTCTAATTATCAGCTAATTTTGTATTTTTTTTGTTTGACATAGGTAGCAGTTGTTGTTGTTGTTTTTTTTTTTTTTTTTAAACTTTTAGTATTAAGGTTTTTTTAGCTGATTTTTGTTGCTACAAATCAAAGAAAATTGTTAAATTTAAAAAGTACAATAAAACGATTGAAAGACCCAGTTTTAAAGAAAGCTAATCAGATCGCCAGCCGTATAAGAGCATGTTGAAACGACTGCAAGATCGGATGTTAAAAAAGCCAACCAGATCGCCAGTCGTAAGAGCATGTTGAAACGACTGCAAGATCCGGATGTTAAAAAAGCCAACCAGATCGCCAGTCGTAAGAGCATGTTGAAACGACTGCAAGATCCGGATGTTAAAAAAGCCAACCAGATCGCCAGTCGTAAGAGCATGTTGAAACGACTGCAAGATCCGGATGTTAAAAAAGCCAACCAGATCGCCAGTCGTAAGAGCATGTTGAAACGACTGCAAGATCCGGTTGTTAAAAAAGCAAACCAGATCGCCAGTCGTAAGAGCATGTTGAAACGACTGCAGATCCGGTCGTTAAAAAAGCAAACCAGATCGCCAGTCGTAAAGCAGCATGTGAAACGACTGCAAGATCCGATGTTAAAAAAGCAAACCAGATCGCCAGTCGTAAGAGCATGTTGAAACGACTGCAAGATCCGGTTGTTAAAAAAGCAAACCAGATCGCCAGACGTAAGAGCATGTTGAAACGATTGCAAGATCCAGTTTATAAAAAATGCAAACAAGGTTGCCAGTGTGAAGAACAGATTGAAACGAATGGAAAATCCAGTTTTCAAAAAAACATATCAAATTCAAAAATGTTCGAACATGAGAAGCGAAGATTACCATCAGATAGTAGCCTATGTCAAAATGTATCTACTAAAAAGAAAACACCAAATTCAATATCTTATAAAAAAGAGAACGGCAAAAATTAAATGAAACTAGGCAGAAGGAAGATGTTTTGATATCTGAATATATTTTGAAAAGGTCTCAAGGTTTATCAGAAAAATGTTATTCGTGTCATAGATTACGTTTCCCATCCAGTGTCAATAAATGCAACTCTGATATCTTCAGTCGATTGGGGATGTCAATTCCAAGTGATGCCAAGAATGCTGTGACGATATGTTCCAGTTGTCTTCCGCATATAAAAAAATCCAAAGTTCCTCCGTTGTACATAGGAAATGGTTATGAGTTAAACAGTAATCCGTCTTCAGTTACGCAATTAAATCAAATAGAAAAGCAAATGGTTTCCCTTAGATTACCCTTTATGAAAATATTCAAATGTCTTCGCAGTGATGGACAGCTGAAAATTAAAGGTAACGTTATCAATGTTCCAATAGATCTGACTAAGACTACATCTATTTTGCCAAGGCGTGCTGAAAATTTAGCTGCAGTTAAGATGATAAAGGTAAAATTAAAAAGAAAATCGTGCTTTAAACAGCATTATCTTTATCAAAATGTCAGACCATCATTAGTAGTATTAGCATTGAATGATTTGATTAAAAAACCTATATATAAAGATGCTGTAATAGACAAAAATTGGCTGGCGCATGTGTCAGAAACAACAAAAAGTTTAGAAAACAGTTCGGATCACGAAAGTGAAGAAACAGACGATGAAGACACAAATATTGAACCAATCAATCCGGGATCAATGGACACAATGATTGAAAACTGTGATTTTGTTTCTTTTGCACCAGGCGAAGGCATGAAACCGTTATCTATTCTTATTGATGACCATGCAGAGGAAAAAGCTTTTCCTGATTTATTGGTGGGCATCCACGTACAAATAAATCACCTTTAAAAAATTACTCAAAAGTAGTAAGGTCTGAACTGCTGAATGTAGATCGAAGGTTTGCATCGGACTCATCTAACTTGTTTTTTAAATGCAAAGTATTAGTTCAAAAACTCATTGCAAGCAATGTGCAAATTGTTTTACGAAAAAACAAAAAAGGAAACACAACTGCGAATGACGTAGCAAATCCAGCTGTTCTAAACAAAATGATAGATAACGATCAAGGATACCGAATGTTACACAACGTACAAAATTCACCTTCATATCTTTTAGCTATGAGAAAAAATGTTTTTGCCATGGTGCGTCAAGAAGGTCAACCGACATTATTCTTAACATTTAGCCCTAGTGAATCAACTTGGACTGATCTGTTAAAGATTTTGTATAAACTGCGTTACTCCAAAACGTTGTCTGATGATACTGTCTAACTTATGCACAAAAATCAGATTTAATTCGACAAGACCCAGTTGTTTGTGCTACTTATTTTGATCATAGTTTAGAGCACTTTTTAAATTGATCAAGTCCAAAAATGTTATTTTCAAAGAACACAGTGTGAAACATTTCTTTTATCGTGTCGAATATCAACATAGGGGCAGTCCACATGTACACATGCTATTGTGGTTAGACAATGCACCTGTTTTCGATCCAGCCAAACCAGAAACTTTTGGTGCATGTGTAACACTTATCAACAAATACATTACGTGTATGGTAGACGATGGCAGTCCGGCCCATGAGTATTTGCATAAAAATACTCATAGCCATACACACACTTGTTACAGAACTGACAAAGACAAACAAATGAAAAAGTGTCGCTTCAACATACCATATCCACCAATGAATGAAACCTGTATATTGACTCCGCTAACAGAAGACATAAGTAATCCGATCACAAGAAAAATTCGTATACTACAATATGAAAAACTTCTGCAATACCTCAGGGACTTCAAGGACAGTGATTCATCTTCAGATCCAACATTAGAAGACATTTTACAAAAATTGTCAATTAAAGATGTTAATGAATAAATCCATTATTCGAACTGTTATCAGACGGCCAACAGTTTTTCTAAAACGTACAATAAAACAACGAATGGTTTCTGGATTCAATGAAAAATTATTTCCGTTATGGCAATCTAACATGGATATACAGTTCATATTGGACGTTTATTCTTGTGTTAGATATGTAATCGAGTATATTGGAAAAAGCCAACGTGGAATATCAAAACTAATGAGAGACATTGTCGAAAATCTTGAGTCTTCTACTGATTTATCGGTTAAAGAACAACTGAAAAAGATAGCGTCAACTTTTTCAGGGAGTCAGGAAATTTCTGCACAGGAAGCAGTGTACACTTGCTTAGGTATGAAGCAATGCAATACTTCAACTGGGTATATATTTATAAACACTAGCCATCCTGATAAAAGAACTCGAATGTGAAACCAATGGCAGTTAGAGAGAGAATGGATCCAAAATCTGATGACATTTTTTTTGATGGTCTCAATGAATACTATTCATGTAGACCACACAGTCTTGAAGATGTAACTTTAGCAGAATTTGGCTCCAATTATGAAGTCCGCGGTAAAAAAAAACCGGCTAACAACAGTTCTGATTCTGACACTGATAATGAACCTGATACCACTTATCCGATTGACTCCACTCTAATCCGAAAACCAAACAAGTATATACATAAACGTAAAATCAGAAAAATCATACGGTATGTTAGGTTTAATGTGGATAATAATGAACAAGACTTTTACAGAGAAAATATCATGTTATTTTTACCATGGCGCGATGAAAAAATTGATTTGTTAGATATTAACTGTAAACAAGTGTATGAAACAAACATTGATCAAATAAAAAAGTAGAAACAGTTGTACCAACAGTTTAATAAGTAGAAGAAACCCAATCAGACGATAATGAAATTCAAGTAGAAGGAGAACAAGGCCGTAACAATAATCAGCTTGTAGATGATGAAGATTGGGTACCAGACGATGTACTAATAAACGATGTTGGAGATTATGTTGAAAATACCAATACATCAGATGTAGATTCACCTAAAGATGATGGTAAGATAATAGTGCACTTGATAGACAATGAACAGTTTAAAGACTTAATCGGATGTCTAAACGACGGTCAACGCCAACTCTTATATCATACAACTAATGTCATAAGAAGTCAATTGTGGGGAAAAGATCATCTGCGATGAAGGTATTTGTCACTGGACCAGCGGGAGCTGGAAAGTCAATGCTTATACGTGCATTAGCACAATCTGTAATTCGGATAGCAAATCTTAGACCAGATATAGATGATCTGTCACTTCCTCCCGTATTGCTGACAGCACCAACAGGTAAAGCTGCATGTGGAATAAAAGGATTAACACTTCATTCCGCATTCAAATTACCATTGAATCAATTTGCCGGATTGTTACCAAAGTTAAGTTCAGAGATTTCAAATACACTACGTTGTCAGTTTGCCAATGTAAAACTTTTGATAATTGATGAAATTTCTATGGTTGGCATAAAAACACTGGGATACATTGATCAACGATTGAGGTCTATATTAAGAATAAATAAACCATTTGGGGACATAAATGTAATAGTGTTTGGCGATTTCTTTCAATTAGCACCGGTATTAGCAACACCATTGTACGATAGTTTTGAAGAAATATTGTCTAAATTTCCAAGTGCTGTAGAAATGTTATCGATTAATCTATTTGGGAAACATTCAAGTTTTATGAATTGACTGAAATAATGCGCCAAAAAGATGACAAACAATTTGCAATGATGTTAACAAAGTTGGCCAGAGGACAGTTGGAGGAAGCTGATGTAAAATATTTTCAAAATCTTATAACCCACCTAGACATTACTTTTCAACCACAAGTAATGCATCTTTGGGCTACTAATAACGAAGTCGACGAAATGAACAGGAGAGTGCTTAACTCTATGAATCAAGTTAGTTTCATATCCGAAGCCATTGACAGGTCTGCAAAACGATCAGATATTGAATCTGCCAAGAAACTGCCACGACAAAAGACTATGGGTTTAGCTTTAAGGTTAGTTTTAAAAGAAACAGCTAAATACATGGTGATAGCAAACATTTCAACCGAAGACTTCATAGTACAATCGGAGAACTCATGCAAATAAACAAAGGAACGACTGCAGGAGGTAAAGAAGTTGCAAAAAGAGTTTGGATCAAGTTTGATGAGTCAGATGTGGGGCACTAACCAGATAGAAGATAAAAAACAAACTTAAACCCGAAGGCGAACACACAGATGATATGTCAAGTGGACACCAATTGATATTATAAAATTAGAATTTCAACTCGGTAATGCAGAACACCATAAAGTAACTAGAATGCATTGCCCTTAGTAGAAGCTTTGGCATTGACGGTACACAAAAGTCAAGGTGCCACATATCAATCTGTAGCATTTCATATACCCCAAAAATTCTTGAAGTGCAATATGTTATATGTAGGATGTAGTCGAGCAACTTCTGCTCAAGGTTTGCGTATAGATTACTTTCCTGCAAAGCCACCAAAACCTTCTGCAAAAGTTGAACATGAAATGTGCAGACTCAGGACAGCAAGTTGTGCTCTTATTCCACGCTTTTCTAGAATTATGACACACAACATGCCACTCTCTTGCATGTCACACAATATAAGGTCTTTAAAAAATATGAAGCTCATCATATTAATGCGGATATCGTTCTTTTACAATCTAAAATAATGTTCTTCCAAGAAACTGGTTCAAAATCACTGACACATATACCATTAAAACCATACTGAATGCTGTAGAATAGACAGTATACATGCAAATGGTAAAAGTGGTTCAATTGTTTTGTTGGAGAATCCATTAATCATAAAGAAATAACCTGCAGCACAACATTGCTTCAAGATCAAAAGAAAAAGACACACTTAGAAGCAATTGAAGTTATCATTGAAAATATTACCTATATTGGGATATATTCATCGCCAAATTTTCCTGTACAGAAGCTTTGTGATTTCATTGAAACGGTAGCTTCCACCAAAAACAATGTTATCTTTATTGGTGATTTCAATATAAACTTCAACAAACCGCCAAAACAACTAGTTCAAATATTAAAACATTTCAATTACAAAATATTGGTTGACGGTATTACTACAGATCACGGAACAACCATTGACAATGTCATTACAAATGTTGACATTGCAGCTTTGGTGTACGAGTCCCTCATAAGTGATCACAGACCTATTCTGGTTATGGACATAGATACTTTCAAAGAAATAGAAAAATATTCTGAGACTGTTGATGACCAAATTGTACAAGAAGAAGTCAAAAACAATTTTATTAAACCAAACGTTCCTGTAATCGATGGATTTCCTGTAGAAAAATCCAAAAAATCGATTAAATCAACTAAGGTCCTGAATAATAATAATAAGTTGGACGATATTGAGTTTATACAGGTTGATAGTGACACTATTTTGGTTCCAGAAACTAAAACTAAATCAACCAAAATAGTTGATTATAATACCGTAATTAATGATATTCAATTTATTCAGGTCAATAGTAATACTCTCAAAGTTCCAGAAAATTGCAACATAAGGTCAGATTCATTATTAGAAACAATAAGTGATAATGCAACTGTGTCAAAAAATCCAAAAACAATAAAAATATCAAGTATTAAGAATAAAGTTAACATAACATCAAGTAGTATATTTTGTGGCTTTACTAACATTGATGGTGTATCATGTTATGCTAATTCTGTCATACAGGTTCTTTTTAATTGCCAATCTCTTGTAAATGAAATTCGCAATAATCAACTCGGACCAACACTTCAACATAGCTACACGAATATACAAGTAACAGTGGGTCATGTGATACTCGAACAATCAGAGAATATTTGGACAACGAGACAATATTATATACTCTGCAACAGCAACAAGATTGTATAGAATTTTTAGAAGCACTTATGGACCGTAGTAGACTACATTTGAATCTTTATTTGGATTTCGAGAATTGTATACCATTCGTTGCAATACTTGTAATCATACAACGGCCAACATGCACCTACAAGTTTGATTATACATTTTGAGATTCCACAGCACAGATCACAAACTTTGCAAACATTATTTTCAACAAATCAAAATGTTTGGAATACATTAAATGACTACAAATGCAATAATTGTAATAACATCGGAGGTTCTGAAGATAAACATCAGATAATAGAGGCAAATGAGTATATAGTAATTCAACTAAAACTATTTATTCCAACATTTGTAAATGGTCAATTTGTTCCCAAAAAGATAACAGATCTAAAACTTAGTGGCGTACCCACCTCTATTTTGGAAATTGCTGGAGCACAATACAAAACTCAAGCTGCAATATTACATATGGGAGAAAACACGAGCTCTGGCCATTACATTGCATACCTGAGACAAGGAACTTCCAATTGGATTTGCGCTAATGACACAACAGTTGCAGAAAAAAGATGGCCAAACAACAGCAAGGATGTATATGTTATCATTCTAAAAAGAATGTAAAAATATTCTCCAATTGGAAAAAAAACATAACACAGCTAAAAATAAATTATAAACTTAACCTGTATACAATCTGACTGTTATTGGATTAAAAAAGGAACGTGTAAACCGCCAACTATTCACTTAGGTACATAATAATATATATAAGTTGCCAGTCCCAAGCCTGGAAAAAGTGTGAGGGCACTAACCTTATAATAATTGTTATTTTTTAACATAAGCGGAAACCTAGATTTTATTTTTTTTAAATAATATTGAACAATATATATTATTCTCACTTCTGACCTTAATACCTTATACTATGTATGTTTGTATTCAATCCTCCAAATACAAACTACAATTTTAATTGTGCGGTCTTAAGATTATCAACATTTATTATGTATTCGCTAGGATCATAACATATTTTAATAACTTATATAATATCAGTTCTACAGCAAATCCTATCTTCCAGTGTTAAGTATTTAGATGACTTAAGCCTGTATAATAAGATGTTATTTTCCATACATAATTTAAATTGTTTAGGACATGATATTTTGTAATTTTGTGCCAAGTAAATAATTATAATATACAGTGACTAAAAATAAATAATCAGATTTTATTTAAATTTATTTATTCATAATACTTCATATTATTTTACATTGTACATTTCACTATGATACAACTCGAATACTAACAATTTATTGAATATATTATAATACATATAATACATTAAAGGTAAAAAGTAAATATTAAAAAGCTACTTATTATATATGTTAATACTAATTCATTACATTAAATTTGTTATTTTTTACAGATTCAAAATATTTAATCAATTTAACGGTTAAAAGTACATGAATCTTTCAATGGCCTTCATTCGGTTTAACAGTTCAAACATTTTTATTAGTTGATATTGTTGATGTACTAAGAACTATGAATCTTATAAAGAATTTATCATTACACAATGTGCTGTGTGATACGAAACTTTTACACAATTCTGTATCTATTGAACTTAAAATTAAACAAATGTATTAATCCACTGTTAATTTTATGAAATATAATAAAATATAAAAAAAATTCTTTATTAAATGATTTAATTTGAATTATTAATATTGTGAATAGTCCATAGTAATCTAGTCAAATTATTTGCAATACCTCTATACTAAAGTCTACCAGTTGAGAGGCAAATAACAATTTGTACTACAGTTCACTGAGTATAACATCAGCTGAGCTTGGTTACACTATAATAATATGCACATTTGATGATACAGATCAGCCATTAGTAATATCTAAACAATAAACAAAATACATGATTATAAGTAAATATTAAGTAATTTAATGTGATAGGTACTTATTAAACTTACATTAATGAAATCTTTAGGAAATAGCTCGTCTTGATGTTAATATGTAATTGTTACACAAGGAATCAACACGACGTAGAATCATATTAATTTAAAACGATTACAATTAATACAATATGGTTAATTCATAATAGAAATACAATTTTAAAAACCGTATTCAACCAACAATGTCAATATACGGAATATAAACAAAACATAAAATATCACAGATATAGATAAAGTTTATTATCTACACCAGCAGCTGCAAGGTTTATAGATTATAATCTATAAACCTTGGCTGTGTACAATATTATATGTGATTATATGGTATACCAGGTATATCTATGACACGGTCTTATAGGTATTATGAATTATCATAGATATTATCTATGTGAATTATGATAACTACCTACATGCAATGTTTTTGGAAAAATTGATTAACCATGCCAAATGCAAATGCGTCCTAATTGAAAAATAAAATATATGACAATATTTAAATATAATATATTCTACACTGACAAATCATCTTCGTTCAGAATCGTTTTTCGTATACAATGATACCTATCATTGCATTCAAATTTAACCTACCCTAGTCCGAGGTCAACCCCACCCCCTAATGTACAGCAGAACGGTACCCACTTGCCGACTTTTATATATTTGTTTTTGGTAACATTCATAATTTTGTTTTAGATCATTTTCGTTTCTGTTATTTCTTGATTCATTTATTGGATTTCTGTGATTGTGACTTGTGTTAAGGTAATTTTCAAGTTAATTATTTTATAATATTATATACTCTAATTATCAGCTAATTTTGTATTTTTTTTTTGTGGTTGACAGAGGTAGCAGTTGTTGTTTTTTTTTTTTAAAACTTTTAGTATTAAGGTTTTTTTTAGCTGTAAGTTTATTTTTATTTATTTATTTTTGTCTTATATATATATATATTTTTTTTTTCATAAAATGGGACGTCCGAGTAAACGTACACAAAATAAAAAAGAAGCAATAAAAATATCACGCGAGAACATTGTTCTTCATTTGCAAGAACTTGAAAAGGATAAATTGAGAAAACAATTAAACCGTGCGTCTGATGACATTGTTGCTACAAATCAAAGAAAATTGTTAAATTTAAAAAGTACAATAAAACGATTGAAAGACCCAGCTTTAAAGGAAGCTAATCAGATCGCCAGCCATAAGAGCATGTTGAAACGACTGCAAGATCCGGATGTTAAAAAAGCCAACCAGATCGCCAGTCGTAAGAGCATGTTGAAACGATTGCAAGATCCAGTTATAAAAAATGGAAACAAGGTTGCCAGTGTGAAGAACAGATTGAAACGAGTGAAAATCCAGTTTTAAAAAAACATATCAAATTCAAAATGTTCGAAACATGAGAAAGCGAAGATTACCATCAGATAGTAGCCTATGTAAAAATGTATCTACTAAAAAGAAAACACCAAATTAATATCTTATAAAAAAAGAGAACGGCAAAAATTAAATGAAACTAGGCAGAAGGAAGATGTTTTTTGATATCTGAATATATTTTGAAAAGGTCTCAAGGTTTATCAGAAAAATGTTATTCGTGTCATAGATTACGTTTCCCATCCAGTGTCAATAAATGCAACTCTGATATCTTCAGTCGATTGGGGATGTCAATTCCAAGTGATGCCAAGAATGCTGTGACGATATGTTCCAGTTGTCTTCCGCATATAAAAAAATCCAAAGTTCCTCCGTTGTACATAGGAAATGGTTATGAGTTAAACAGTAATCCGTCTTCAGTTACGCAATTAAATCAAATAGAAAAGCAAATGGTTTCCCTTAGATTACCTTTTATGAAAATATTCAAATGTCTTCGCAGTGATGGACAGCTAAAAATTAAAGGTAACGTTATCAATGTTCCAATAGATGTGACTAAGACACATCTATTTTGCCAAGGGGTGCTGAAAATTTAGCTGCAGTTAAGATGATGAAAGTAAAATTAAAAAGAAAATCGTGCTTTAAACAGCATTATCTTTATCAAAATGTCAGACCATCATTAGTAGTATCAGCATTGAATGATTTGATTAAAAAACCTATATATAAAGATGCTGTAATAGACAAAAATTGGCTGGCGCATGTGTCAGAAACAACAAAAAGTTTAGAAAACAGTTCGGATCACGAAAGTGAAGAAACAGACGATGAAGACACAAATATTGAACCAATCAATCCGAGATCAATGGACACGATGATTGAAAACTGTGATTTTGTTTCTTTTGCACCAGGCGAAGGCATGAAACCGTTATCTATTCTTATTGATGACCATTCAGAGGAAAAAGCTTTTCCTGATTTATTTGGTGGGCATCCACGTACAAATAAATCACCTTAAAAAAATTACTCAAAAGTAGTAAGGTCTGAACTGCTGAACGAAGATCGAAGGTTTGCATCGGACTCATCTAACTTGTTTTTTAAATGCAAAGTATTAGTTCAAAAACTCATTGCATGCAATGTGCAAATTGTTTTACGAAAAAACAAAAAAGGAAACACAACTGCGAATGACGTAGCAAATCCAGCTGTTCTAAACAAAATTATAGATAACGATTAAGGATACCGAATGTTACACAACGTACACAATTCACCTTCATATCTTTTAGCGATGAGAAAAAATGTTTTTGCCATGGTGCGTCAAGAAGGTCAACCGACATTATTCTTAACATTTAGCCCTAGTGAATCAATTTGGACTGATTTGTTAAAGATTTTGTATAAACTGCGTTACTCCAAAACGTTGTCTGATGATACTGTCCTAACTTATGCACAAAAATCAGTTTTAATTCGACAAGACCCAGTTGTTTGTGCTACTTATTTTGATCATAGGTTTGGAGCACTTTTTAAATTGATCAAGTCCAAAAATGTTATTTTCAAAGAACACAGTGTGAAACATTTCTTTTATCGTGTCGAATATCAACATAGGGGTAGTCCACATGTACACATGCTATTGTGGTTAGACAATGCACCTGTTTTCGACCCAGCCAAACCAGAAACTTTTGGTGCATGTGTAACACTTATCAACAAATACATTACGTGTATGGTAGACGATGGCAGTCCGGGCCGTGAGTATTTGCATAAAAATACTCATAGCCATACACACACTTGTTATAGAACTGACAAAGACAAACAAATGAAAAAGTGTCGCTTCAACATACCATATCCGCCAATGAATGAAACCTGTATATTGACTCCGCTAACAGAAGACAATATAAGTAATCTGATCACAAGAAAAATTCGTTACACTACAATATGAAAAACTTCTGCAATACCTCAGGGACTTCAAGGACAGTGATTCATCTTCAGATCCATCATTAGAAGACATTTTACAAAAATTGTCAATTAAAGATGTTAATGTATATAAATCCATTATTCGAACTGTTATCAGACGGCCAACAGTTTTTCTAAAACGTACAATAAAACAACGAATGGTTTCTGGATTCAATGAAGAATTATTTCCGTTATGGCAATCTAACATGGATATACAGTTCATATTGGACGTTTATTCTTGTGTTAGATATGTAATCGAGTATATTGGAAAAAGCCAACGTGGAATATCAAAACTAATGAGAGACATTGTCGAAAATCTTGAGTCTTCTACTGATTTATCGGTTAAAGAACAACTGAAAAAGATAGCGTCAACTTTTTCAGGGAGTCAGGAAATTTCTGCACAGGAAGCAGTGTACACTTGCTTAGGTATGAAGCAATGCAATACTTCAACTGGGTATATATTTATAAACACTAGCCATCCTGATAAAAGAACTCGAATGTTGAAACCAATGGCAGTTAGAGGAGAAATGGATCCAAAATCTGATGACATTTTTTTTGACGGTCTTAATGAATACTATTCATGTAGACCACACAGTCTTGAAGATGTAACTTTAGCAGAATTTGGCTCCAATTACGAAGTTCGCGGTAAAAAAAAACCGGCTAAAAACAGTTCTGATTCTGACACTGATAATGAACCTGATACCACTTATCCGATTGACTCCACTCTAATCCGAAAACCAAACAAGTATATACATAAATGTAAAATCAGAAAAAATCATATGGTATGTTAGGTTTAATGTGAATAAAAATGAACAAGACTTTTACAGAGAAAATATTATGTTATTTTTACCATGACGCGATGAAAAAACTGATTTGTTAGATATTAACTGTAAACAAGTGTATGAAACAAACATTGATCAAATAAAAAAGTTGTACCAACAGTTTAATAAAGTAGAAGAAACCCAATCAGACGATAATGAAATTCAAGTAGAAGGAGAACAAGGCCGTAACAATAATCAGCTTGTAGATGATGAAGATTGGGTACCAGACGATGTACTAATAAACGATGTTGGAGATTATGTTGAAAATACCAATACATCAGATGTAGATTCACCTAAAGATGATGGTAAGATAATAGTGCACTTGATAGACAATGAACAGTTTAAAGACTTAATCGGATGTCTAAACGACGGTCAACGCCAACTCTTATATCATACAACTAATGTCATAAGAAGTCAATTGTGGGGAAAAGGTCATCCTGCGATGAAGGTATTTGTCACTGGACCAGCGGGAGCTGGAAAGTCAATGCTTTTAGTGTATTAGCACAATCTGTAATTCGGATAGCAAATCTTAGACCAGATATAGATGATCTGTCACTTCCTCCCGTATTGCTGACAGCACCAACAGGTAAAGCTGCATATGGAATAAAAGGATTAATACTTCATTCCGCATTCAAATTACCATTGAATCAATTTGTCGGATTGTTACTAAAGTTAAGTTCAGATATTTCAAATACACTACGTTGTCAGTTTGCCAATGTAAAACTTTTGATAATTTATGAAATTTCCATGGTTGGCATAAAAACACTGGGATACATTGATCAACAGTTGACGTCTATATTAAGAATAAATAAACCATTTGGGGATATAAATGTAATAGTGTTTGGCGATTTCTTTCAATTAGCACAGGTATTAGCAACACCATTGTACGATAGTTTTGAAGAAATATTGTCTAAATTTCCAAGTGCTGTAGAAATGTTATCGATTAAATCTATTTGGGAAACATTCAAGTTTTATGAGTTGACTGAAATAATGCACCAAAAAGATGACAAACAATTTGCAATGATGTTCACAAAGTTGGCCAGAGGACAGTTGGAGAAAGCTGATGTAAAATATTTCCAAAATCTTATAACCCACCTAGACATTACTTTTCAACCACAAGTAATGCATCTTTGGGCTACTAATAACGAAGTCGACGAAATGAACAGGAGAGTGCTTAACTCTATGAATCAAGTTAGTTTCATATCCGAAGCCATTGATACATCTGCAAAACGATCAGATATTGAATCTGCCAAGAAACTGCCATGACAAAAGACTATGGGTTTAGCTTTAAGGTTAGTTTTAAAAGAAACAGCTAAATACATGGTGATAGCAAACATTTCAACCGAAGACTTCATAGTACAATCGGAGAACTCATGCAAATAAACAAAGGAACGACTGCAGGAGGTAAAGAAGTTGCAAAAAGAGTTTGGATCAAGTTTGATGAGTCAGATGTGGGGGCACTAACCAGATAGAAGATAAAAAACAAACTTAAACCCGAAGGCGAACACACAGATGATATGTCCAAGTGGACACCGATTGATATTATAAAATTAGAATTTCAACTCGGTAATGCAGAACACCATAAAGTAACTAGAATGCAATTGCCCTTAGTAGAAGCTTTGGCATTGACGGTACACAAAAGTCAAGGTGCCACATATCAATCTGTAGCATTTCATATACCCCAAAAATTCTTGAAGTGCAATATGTTATATGTAGGATGTAGTCGAGCAACTTCTGCTCAAGGTTTGCGTATAGATTACTTTCCTGCAAAGCCACCAAAACCTTCTGCAAAAGTTGAACATGAAATGTGCAGACTCAGGACAGCAAGTTGTGCTCTTATTCCACGCTTTTCTAGAATTATGACACACAACATGCCACTCTCTTGCATGTCACACAATGTAAGGTCTTTAAATAAATATGAAGCTCATATTAATGCGGATATCGTTCTTTTACAATCTAAAATAATGTTCTTCCAAGAAACTGGTTCAAAATCAACTGACACATATACCATTAAAAACCATACTGAATGCTGTAGAATAGACAGTATACATGCAAATGGTAAAAGTGGTTCTATTTGTTTTGTTGGAGAATCCATTAACCATAAAGAAATAACCTGCAGCACAACATTGCTTCAAGATCAAAAGAAAAAAACACACTTAGAAGCCATTGAAGTTATCATTGAAAATATTACCTATATTGGGATATATTCATCGCCAAATTTTCCTGTACAGAAGCTTTGTGATTTCATTGAAACGGTAGCTTCCACCAAAAACAATGTTATCTTTATTGGTGATTTCAATATAAACTTCAACAAACCGCCAAAACAACTAGTTCAATTATTAAAACATTTCAATTACAAAATATTGGTTGACGGTATTACTACAGATCACGGAACAACCATTGACAATGTCATTACAAATGTTGACATTGCAGCTTTGGTGTACGAGTCCCTCATAAGTGATCACAGACCTATTCTGGTTATGGACATAGATACTTTCAAAGAAATAGAAAAATATTCTGAGACTGTTGATGACCAAATTGTACAAGAAGAAGTCAAAAACAATTTTATTAAACCAAACGTTCCTGTAATCGATGGATTTCCTGTAGAAAAATCCAAAAAATCGATTAAATCAACTAAGGTCCTGAATAATAATAATAAGTTGGACGATATTGAGTTTATACAGGTTGATAGTGACACTATTTTGGTTCCAGAAACTAAAACTAAATCAACCAAAATAGTTGATTATAATACCGTAATTAATGATATTCAATTTATTCAGGTCAATAGTAATACTCTTAAAGTTCCAGAAAATTGCAACATAAGGTCAGATTCATTATTAGAAACAATAAGTGATAATACAACTGTGTCAAAAAATCCAAAAACAATAAAAATATCAAGTATTAAGAATAAAGTTAACATAACATCAAGTAGTATATTTTGTGGCTTTACTAACATTGATGGTGTATCATGTTATGCTAATTCTGTCATACAGGTTCTTTTTAATTGCCAATCTCTTGTAAATTAAATTCGCAATAATCAACTCGGACCAACACTTCAACATAGCCTACACGAATATACAAGTAACAGTGGATCATGTGATACTCGAACAATCAGAGAATATTTGGACAACTAGACAATATTATATACTCTGCAACAGCAACAAGATTGTATAGAATTTTTAGAAGCACTTATGGACCGTAGTAGACCTACATTTGAATCTTTATTTGGATTTCAAGAATTGTATAACATTCGTTGCAATACTTGTAATCATACAACGGCCAACAATGCACCTACAAGTTTGATTCTACATTTTGAGATTCCACAGCACAGATCACAAACTTTGCAAGCATTATTTTCAACAAATCAAAATGTTTGGAATACATTAGATGACTACAAATGCAATAATTGTAATAATAGAGGCAAATGAGTATATAGTAATTCAACTAAAACTATTTATTCCAACATTTGTAAATGGTCAATTTGTTCCAAAAAGATAACAGATCTTAAACTTAGTGGCGTACCCACCTCTATTTTGGAAATTGCTGGAGCACAATACAAAACTCAAGCTGCAATATTACATATGGGAGAAAACACGAGCTTTGGCCATTACATTGCATACCTGAGACAAGGAACTTCCAATTGGGTTTGCGCTAATGACACAACAGTTGCAGAAAAAAGATGGCCAAACAACAGCAAGGATGTATATGTTATCATTCTAAAAAGATTGTAAAAATATTCTCCAATTGGAAAAAAAAACATAACACAGCTTTCTAAAAGATACATTAGGTGAACTGCATTCTAACGGTACCGTTATATCAAATGTGGAATTTTCAGAAATATTTAATGAAACATTAAAAATTGATGGAATTGCACCTTTTTTTGATGCCAATTTTTTTCTTTTGCCCATCACCTATAAGTGATTTTAAATAATGAGCAATGAAATACACATTTAAAAACAATGTTTAATATTTAATTACTAAATCTTCTGGTCCACTGTAAGTGGCAACCAAATCATCTTCAGAGATATGTTCAGCACACACGTAGGTCACTTTATTTTTGTTGTAAGCCCCATGTATTCTTCCAATAATTTTATTACAAGAATGAAAATCAGCGGCAGTAACTTTGAACAATGTTACATTTTGTTTTAAGCTCTTACATAAAATTACAGAACATTGACGAGGCATTTTTAAAATGTATAAAGTAGATACAACCAAAAATGAATTATTTAAGAAATAAGAAAACATTTACATCATTTCCTATAATTCTATGTATAAATTTAGTAGTACTCGTGTGTCACCACTAGGTAGCACTGTAGCAGTTACAATCAACAACGTATTGTACCGAAACATTTGAGGGCCATTCCTCCACTCCCCCCCTCCAGTCCTTCGTTACCGGTCCTGTATATCTTAGTCCGTGTGCAATACCTATCCTGCTGATAATGAAATCTCGAATAAAATAAACGAACTTATTCGTGCAATTTTGAATCGATGTTCATCAGACTCAAAACGAAAGATTGTAAGAAACAACAAAAAATAAAATGTAAATATATTATAATGTGAAAACTATTTATTGATAATATAAATTATAACATTTAATACAATTATTAAAATTTATAAAAAAATAATTAATCTTATTTTTTTACTATAATATTGAAATCAATTCTTAGAGTAATTATAAAAATTATAATGGTATAAAGTTCAATACAAATTGTATTTTAAATTGTCATTAAATCGTATAATATCATATTTGATAGTGAATTATTGAGGAATTGAAGTATTTCACTTATAAAACAAGAATCATCGTTCTGTATACAACACATGCTAAAGTCAAAATTTTGAATATACTGATTAGTAAAATCATTTCGCTAACATGATGGTAGAATATTGATGTCTGCTCTAATTAATGAATATACGGTATCAAAAGTTGACTGATATGAAACCACTGAACTGTATACTATGGAACGCGCATTGAGAGAAAAAAACCGTATCACCATAGTGGGCCGCCATATGCAGTCCTCTCATGGAATAAACAATTTATCTTATCAATTATCAGCGCTAAATTTTGAAATAATGTTACCGCCTAATTTCAAAATTACCCTTAAGAGGAAATTTGTAGAAATGATTTATTCTTCTCCGAAAATGCAATTCCTGAAAGTTAAACTCTTTTGTTGGAATTCGCATAATTGTCCAATCTCCATTATTCTTTGTCATATTTTAATAAAATATAGTACTTAATACTTTATAGTATTTGAATTTTATTTTGCACTTGTAATTTGTTATGGTTAATAGTACAGTGAAATAAAGTACATTTATATTAAATTATTTAAATTACATTTACTACATAAATTATATTATTTACATTACATTTGTTGCATAAATTATAATATTTATTTGTCAAAATTATGATTCGAAAGCCTGGGTTTGTTCAAGTAAGTACTTCAATTAAATATTTTTTATTATTGTTTTTTTTTTTTTTTTTTTTTTTTATTTATTAAGAGATTTTAACTTAAAATTATTATATCTCGACAATTATGTACATGAAACTAAAATAAATATAATTTGGTAAAGTTCACACTTTTAAATGGTATTATGTGCTTATATAAAATTATTTAGAGTTCCATTTCATAATTTTATACGGTCAGAACAATGGTTGAATGTAATTGGCATCAACGAAACTAGTAATAAAAATTACTTTGTTTGCGAAAAACATTTTAAAAGTTGTGATTTTGATCACAACGGAATTAATGTTAATGTAAGGAAATTGAAATTGTCTGCTGTGCCCAGTTTGTTTTTGCCGGTACTAAACAATTTATTTAAAAATGTATAACAACAATTATTTCAATAATATTACCTACATATATAGGTAATTGAAGTAGTAAATGAAGAACATGAGCATAATAATATGGAATTAACATTTGATGTTGAGGTAAAAATATATCCATCAGATATTTTGAATCTTGTGGATCTTTACTTAAGTTTGAAATAATTTGTTTAGGAAATCAAATTGAATAATGATGGTATCAGTGATGAAAGTTTGGCATTGGATAGAAATGAAATAAATAACAGTATTTGTAATGAAAATTTACCAATAACTCCAAAAATTTTATTTCCTCAAGTAATAAACCACATAAGACATAACATTAAATAAGCACTAAGTTAAAAGTATACATAATAAATTATATTTAGTAGTTCAGCTTTAGTACAACATACCCCAGAATATTTTTTATTTAAAAAATAAGGGAGATATTGTCTGTTTAAATAAAAAAATATATAAAATACACATACTACTTATAATATATTATATATTAGGTGGTGTGGTAAAACTTGTTTTTACATGATATTTTATAAATTATAAATAATTATTTTATACGATAATTAAGAAATAAAAATGTAGTAACATAATACACTTTAAATAAATAATTATTATTTATTATGTTTAACAGCCTTTGGTTAGAAATCCAGAAACCTCTTGTGTTTATTGTAGTAAAAGACATGATATTTTGAGAGCCAAAGAATATTATACTAAAAAACTAGCTGAAATAAAAGAAAAAGAAAGTAAGCTACCTTTGTCTTGTCCTTGTGAAAATAATAAAAACCCCAACTCAAATAAACAATTGATGAGTATGTTTCAAATTAATATAGCCTTATAGGTTTAATTATTATCTTTTTAATTAATTTATAGCACTGTCGGATACATGTAATGAAAATTTTTCTACATTAACTCCAAAGTCACTAGCAAGACGTGCGTTTATTCTTGACCATTCATATATATCATCTCTTTCAAAGTTGATTAAACACAAAATTAAAAACTCCAAAAATATAAAAATTAGTCAAACTAAGTCAAGGAGAATGGTACAAAAGTGTAGACGTCAAATAAAAGTGATTAAAAAAATTAAATTGTTATTAAGTAATCTAAAAAGGAAATGTGGTGTTCAAGAAAAATTAACATCCTATCATGAACATACATTCCCAACAGCAATGTCAGAGATATTTAACAGATATAAAAAGGGGGAGAGAAAATGTTATTCGCCATCATTAAGAGCTTTTGCTCTAACTTTAAATTTTTACTCATCCAAAGCGTATAATTTTGTCAGAGAACAATTTGGTTTAAGCATTCCTCATGCAGCAACTCTAAGATCACGGTACCACGAAATTAAAGTAGAAGAAGGATTCACAGAACAATCATTTACTGCTCTCAAATATAAATCTCTAGAGTATAGATAGAATGGTAAAAATTTATACTGCTCAATGATATTTGACGAAATGCATATAAAACGACAAATTGAGTGGGATGGAAAAAATTACACGGTTTTAGTAGTATCGTTAATTGCAGTACATCAAGTGATCCTGTACTTAGAGCAGTTTTTCAAGTCTTGGTTATTTTAGTAGTTGCCCTTGATTCTTCATGGAAAGTTCCAATAGGCTATTCTTTTCATAAAGGTCTAAATGGAAAAGACAAAGGAAAATTAATATTAGAAGCTTTAAAAAAACTTTATGAAATTGGTAAGTTTTTTTATAAATTTTATAAATAAATAAAAAAAAGCTCCAATTTTAATATTTTACTTTTCAGCTATTCAAGTTCCATCTTTCACTTTTGATGGTCCTGCATCTCATTTTTCTATGGCCCACACATTAGGAGCTAATTTATCAACCACAAACATGATAACATTTTTTCCACATCCAAATGACCCAAAAAAATTAGTTCACTGCATAATAGACCCTTGCCATGCTTTGAAGTTAGTAAGAAATGCTTGGTCTTCAATGCGTGTGATTTATGATGGGGATAATAACAAAATTGACTGGGGATACATTGAAAAACTTGTTACTTGACAAGAAAATGAAGAACTTCATGCTGGTAATAAGTTGAGGAGGAGACATTTGGAATGGAAACTATCACCAATGAAAGTGAATATAGCAGCCCAAACTTTAAGCTCGAGTGTTGCAAATGCTATCGACTTTTGTAGAAGCCTTAATATGAAAGGATTTGAAGACAGCGAGGCAACTACTCAGTTCATACGAACAATTGACAGATGGTTTGATATTCTCAATTCCAGAAATCCGCATGGTGTTGATAATAAAAGTTCATTAAGATCTACAAACATTAACCAAAGAATAAAAGATTTAAATGAAATAAAAAATTATATATTAAAAATAACATGGGGACCATGCAAAGGATTAATGGTTGAACATCCAAAAAAGACTGGGTTTTTAGGTAAAGTTTAAAAATATATTTTACCTATATAATTGATAACTAACACGGTGTCCTACGTGAGCGAATTCAACGCGAACGCGGTGCGGCGCGAAGTGACGCGAACATTTCAAACAATTGCCTTCGCCGGAAGTGGCCTACGTGGTCAAACGCACTTTAGTGCGAAGCGCATGCGTGGCGGCGCGATGCGATCGCGATCAAAAAGTTTGATATTTTCGCGCGTATAGTCGGGTCTGAACGTGTCTGAACATGTTTGAACAAGGTATAACGAGTATAGTGACATGTAATAACCCGACGTCATATTTTTATATGACAACTTTTATTTTAGCTATATTATTATTATTTTATTGACCATCACGTACACTGGTCCAATAATTTTCATTTTCCATTTTCTGTTGCTACAATGCCTGAAAATTTGATCAGTGCTGTCCAAGAACGCCCTGCATTGTGGGACAAGAGGTGTAAGAATTACCATAATAGATTGTTAGCACACCGTGAATGGGAGGAAGTTGCCAAAATAATTAATAGCACATGTAAGTACATATGACATATTTTTATTAAAACATAATTATTTACATTCTTTGTATTGGATGTTGTTCAAAATACAATTTAAAATATTCTCTGATTTGCGTAGCTGTTCGTGATGAAGCATTAAACCTTTTTTGTAAATCATTTTGTAGTAAGCTTGGTGTGTTTCGGTATGAATCCTGGAATGATCTAACTTCGGTGTCATTTATTGATTCCAAATCACGTATGATGTTGTGTAGTAAAGTAATGGCTTTTACAATATGGACTGCGTTTTCTACATTGGTTTCGATAGGTTTTTGCAGAATTCTGAATTTAGAGCTTATAGAACCAAACGAACATTCTACCACCATTCTTGCTCGAGATAACCGATAGTTGTAATTATCTTTAGCATCGCCTTTAGTTGTTGTTTTTTCCGGAAATGGTCTCATCAAATATGTCTTTAGAGGAAATGCTGCATCCCCTACGAGAACATAAGGAGTCTTGATACTGGAGCCCGGCAATAATTCTTCTTTAGGTACTTTTAGTCTTCCCGTTTCTATAGCATGCCTAAAGGGGCATTCATCAAAAACGCCTGCGTCATTTTCTTTACCATAGGAGCCCACGCTCACCATAACAAACTTATAATTTGCATCAGTTACAGCTAATAACCCAATTGAAAAGAATGACTTATAGCAATAATACATGGAACCAGAGTTGCTTGGTTTTTTTAGACGTATATGCTTCCCGTCAATACTTCCTAAACAGTTGGGAAATTGCCATCTGTCCCAGAAACCTTGCTCTATTTTTTTAAAGTCATCTTCTGTTGGTTCAGGCATGTGTTTCGATCGTAATGTTGTCCATATAGCTTTACATACTTCTGAAACGATTGTGGCAATCGCCGATTTTGAAATTTTAAAAGAGAAAGCGAGTTGCCGGAATTGTATGCCCGTGGCTAAGTATCTGAAATAATAATAAGTATATGTTTTCGAAATAACTTAATTTCCTCGATTTTATTGATTTAATAAATTAATTAATTTTTAGTTTGCTAAAAATTCTTGAAAATTTAATAGAAGGCTCCTAATATATTGTTTCAAAGGTATATAAAAAATATTAAAAATCCGTAGTAACAATTTTTTTTTCAAGCATTTGAAGTTCAAATTTGAACAAATTACGTAAAAATAACGAAAGTTTGCAAATTATTTTGATCTAGAAATTCATAAAATTTTTTCTTTTAAAATAAAAGATTTTAAAATGTATTACAAGAATTATCATCATTTTGTCTACTTTTATCAGGAACTTTGTATTAAATTTTCAGACTTTTTTGACCACAAAATAAAATTTTATTGACAATTATAATAAAAAAATCTAAAAAAATTGAAAACCAAAAGTGTCAATAAATAGCTCAAAACAAATCAAAATATTTTTAAAATGTAATACTATCCATTACAGTGACCCACTTGTAACCTGTGGTACAGTAGAGTGACATCCACTTGACAACCTTTTTTTATTATAACTAACAAATATTTTGTAGATAAAAAAATAAGTTATCTGGGTTTAACACGGTATAGGGAATCTTGTATTGAATTTTCAAATCTTAGTTATAAAAAGAAATATTTCGCAATAAATGACGATTTGAAGTCCTGATTAAAAAATATATTCAACCATTTCTACCCTTGTTATCACCTGGAGTATCAATACTTTTTTATTTCAGCTGATGGGGCCAAAAAAAAAAATGGAAAAATTTAAGGGATACTTATGCGAAAGAATTAAAAAAAATTCCCAAGCCTCGTTCGGGTGCAGACGCTGACAATGAACCGGAGTATACAGGAACATGGCCATATTTTGAGTCCTTGTCATTTTTAAAAGTTATTTTAAAACCCCGAAAACAAGATGGAAATATTATTGAACCAGAGGAATCAGTATAAAGCCATTAATGGATTCTTCGGAGTCTACATATGCTAGTCAGGTAGACAAATTTGAAACGAACATGACACAAGTTCATTTTGAAAGCACTTCTCGGGATGATCCACAACTTCAGGAATTCGAACGGTCAGAGTCGGTCATGACAACAGAATATAAAACTGAAGCAAGACGTAATTATAATATCTCTTTTATTAAAAAAAAAAAAAATAATAATAATAAAAATAAAAATAAAAATAATAATCTTTTAATTATATTATCTCTTATTTTTTAGCCTCATCTTCTACAACAGCTACGACAACACAAAAACGAAAACGTAAAGATGATGGATTATGTAACGAAATTTGTAGTCTTTTGCTTTTAAAATTACGTTAACTTTTATTTAACATTTTACATTTATTATTTGACATATGATTACATTATTTTCTTTTATTTTACGACTTAATGTCGTTTATTTAAATACAATAAAAATAAATATAAAGGGGAATGACACTTATTTGAGGAGGGGCCGATATAATGTACACTCACAAAATGGTAGTAGTCGTCGATTTATCGCTCCGTTTGTCGACGTGGATATTAACTCCGTCTTGTATGTGACTATTGACTCCGTGTGGTATGTGACTGTTGATTCCGTTTTGGACGTAAATATTGACTTCGTCTTTGGTATCTTCTTGTTCAGACAATATCGTGGTATGCACACTATTGGATATAAATAGTGGAGTATATATCATATATTTTATGATATATCAGTATTATAAATTTCTTTATAATATATATCACAAAAGATATGTATGTGCCTCGTGCAACTGAGTGGGATCCCCGCTTAAAGTTAACCTTAGGCGGGCACTGCAGTTCGTCGCGACAATAGTTGCTTGGGTAGCTGTGTGGTCGAAGTGGCGTCACCGTATGAAGGTTGTATATACCTTCCGGTGACTTCTTGACCAGCTACGGGAAGAAAAGGCCGAGTACGGGAAGTGCGCTTTGGTGCCAGCGTCGACGGTCTTATATGCCTTCGTTGAGCTGTTTGACAACGGAGTTTAAATTTGTGTTTCTTGACATTTGCATAATTTTCTATGGCCATATTTGTTCGGGAATTATTTTCTTATTTTTTGGGGTGTTTTTTGCTAAACAGAGATGCATGTGGTTATTGGTTGAGATGAGGTGTAGTCGATAAAAAAAATAAATAAGATGAATAAGAAGCGAGTCGCAACGACGGCGGCGGAACATACGCCATCTGGTTAGTGTCTAATAGGTCGTCGGCGCATTGACGTGATGGTATCGCGCTAATGTACGACACAAGAGCGCGACACCTGTGCGTTCTTGTCTCGTTACAATTAGAAGCATTTATTCAATTAGAGAGAGAGAAGATTCAAGTTTTGCGACAGGATCAACAAGACAACAATGACGATGACTTACTTTGGTTCAAATCGATGTTACCATACATGAAACAGTTGCCATCATTAAATAAGTTGCGTTTTAGAACACAGATGCAGGAGCTACTATTTAAGGAGTTGTCAAATTTAAATAAACAACAAGTACCACAAGTTGATCCACAAAATTCATTTTTCCCTAAAGATTATCAAGCCTTATAAATACCTATATATAACCTTAAACTTCAAGAAGAAGTAATTATAAAATTTTAAGTTAAGATAAAAATTATAATTTAATAATTTGTTTGGTTTAAATTTATGTTACTTTTGGCAATCACAATTTGCAGTAAAACTTTTTTTTATAACATTTCTACATTTTTCATTTGCATTAAAAATAAATGTATTTTAGATTTTCATTGCATTATAAATTTACATTATAATTAATTACAATATATTATAAATTTAATATAATTAATTACAATATATTATAAATTTTTTCATTTAACAAAATACCATTTATTTTACTGTATATTATAAATATATTACAAATATTGTCTTTTACCTTAAAGTAACCATTAATCGTTCTTCAACTGAAATAGGTTGCTGGAAATTAGTAGGTTTTAATTGCAGAACAGGTTTTATAGCGTCAACGATATAATCAAAAGTTGTGGGTAACATCCGAGCATATCCCTTAAAAACTAAGGGTTGACTTTTCAGTTCTTCATATAAATGGTGAAATTCTCCATGACAATGTCTTTCTAGATAAATAATGTTGGTTTCATTTCTTTGTCGTAGGTGGTTCTTCATGAGTTTGTACTTAAGGTACGAATTTTCCATTAAAAACCCTTTTCGTACGTCCATGATGAATGTACTATTGATATTGAGTAGTTAGCGATAGTGATAAATGATAATTATTATATGTAATTATTTTCTTGGTAAAATAAAATGGTTAAACAAGGTAAGGTTAATAAAAAACTTGATTTACAATTACAAAACTGTGTTCGTAGTTTGTACGCAAGTGCCGACTTTCGACTGATCGACCGCGGGTCGCCGCGGAAGATCGGCGGTTCACGTAGGACAATGTTACCGCATCGCGTCGCGCCACGTTGGATCGCTCGAATTTTCGCCCGAAATGCACCGCACCGCGTTCGCGTTGAATTCGCTTACGTAGGACACCGCGTAAGTTATATATTAAAAAAAATATTTACAGAAATCATTAATTAGAATTTATTTTGACTGAAAAATGATTTAAAAGAAATTGTTTTAGAAAATATTATTAATGTACCTAATCTAGCTATACTTTTTTTTTATTTACAGAAATAGTAATTTCATCAATAAGTGTTGTAGATATATATAGAAAATTAATCGAGCAAAATCCTGATCAATTTAAGTATCTACTTACCTATAAAATGTCTCAGGATTATATAGAGCTATTTTTTAATGCCATAAGAGCACGAGGTGGATGGTGTGTAAATCCAACACCCAGGCATTTCAGTGCTGCATACAAAAAATTATTAAGGCATCATTGTGTCAAATCATCCGGTGGAAATGTTGAATCTTTGGACCAAACAGAAATCCTTTTTACAACCCGTGTGCCAGTAGCTAGATTTGAAGATACACTGCCAAGTAATGATACTTTATCTATATCTAATGAGTAATGATAGAAAATTTAAAGAATTGTTAAACTATTAAAATATTAATGTTAAAGAAGATAATATGAGTTGTTTACATGATTTTAATATTGATCATAATGGAGAAATTCTAAAAGAACTCTATGATATAGGCTTAGAAATGCCACCGAATTATTTTGTACTTAGTGAATTTTCAGAGAATGCAGTTGCTTTAGTTGCAGGATATGTTGTTCAAATGGTAAGTTAAAATTTTATTTAATCATACTTGTAAAATTAATTTAAATAAAACATATTGTAGGTTAGCAAACGACTAAAATGTCATGATTGTATAGCAGCATTATACAAAGGAAACTTAGAAGAAAATCGTGTGCTTCTTATAATACAAAAAAGCCGAGGTGGCCTTATAATACCAGCAAGTGATGTTATAACTATTTGCCACATAGAATTATTTTATCGACGAGTATTAAATGATATTGTAGAAATAGGTGAACATGATTTTTCACAAAATTTAGCATTATCTGTTTTCAGTCGCCTAAGTCAAAAAAATTTATTTAATCAGCTAAATGCACATTCCTTTGATTCTGAAAAAAACCACATTCCAATTTTAATAAAAACAATATCATTATGTTTCATAAGAATAAAAACTTTCATGAAACCAAAAAAATGAATATAAATATGATAGGCAAAAACAAACGTAAACTTTTAACTAGATTAGCAATACTACAAAATGTTTAAAATTTAGCAAGGCAGTATTAAATTTATTTATATTAATAAAAATTATATATTATTATATACAATAATACCTACCAATAGTAAATAAAATATAATTACCTATGTCTTCCATCGTTATATACAAATTTATTTTCCTGTTTTCATTACTTTTTAATGCAAAATTAATATGAAAATTATACATTATAAAAAAAACTGCACTGCACCACGTCTACATTCATACACCTTATGGCTTATACTTATTGAAGTATAAGATCTATGACTATAGGTACTACGTTTTACTTATGAATACGATGTAGATCTTCTCCACATCGAACTCATAAAACTACATTATGAAATATTACTATTCACTTTTATAATAACCCACTATTTATATTAATATTCAATTACTAATGCTAGTAATTATTAATTACGAAGCACGAACACGTGTATAACTGTATAACCGTCAATGGCGTTAAATGTTAATTATTTAAATTAACTGAAAAATGCAAATGTATTATCATAGATATATGTATAATAATACTAGCTGACCCACCCGGCGTTGCCCGCGCCAAAGTCACCTCAGGTGAAAACCGAGATTTTTTTAAAATTATATTAATAATAACAATAGCTGACCCGGCAGACTTCGTATTGCTTACTTCGTTTAACACTTCGCTGTCCGTTAAAAATACCTATTCTATATGACTCAGACTTTGTTCAATACGTTATTTAATATTCGATGGATGATGTTCTAGATTTATCTTAAGTTTTCTGTTGCCCGGAATAAAAATTCTAGATCGCGGACCTAGTGCTGTTTGTACGTAAGTGTATGATTTAACTCTAATCAAGTAAATAAATAAGTAAAAAATTATACTAAGTTTGATATAATACGGTAGATTAATATAATCAATTAATACATAATCCTAACCTAGGTTTTGATTCTCAAAAATCTTGAATAACCCGGCTTTCCCCGTGTACATTTTTTTGTGTTACCTACTATAACTTTTATTTTATCAGTTTTATATTTATTACAATCTGCTTTTAGATATTATGTTTATCATAATAATATTAGATATTATGTATATTATGTTTATATTATGTTGCCCGTTAAAAATGCCAATTCTATATAATATGATTCGAATTTTGATTAATTTGTTATTTAATATTCGGTTTAACGGTGTTCAAAACTTACATATTTTCATTGACCGTTTTGATTCTCAAAAATCTTGTGAAACCACCACTTTAATATGCGAATTTTGTAAAATGCTTTCTTATTGCACACTAAATTTGTGGTACGATTTTACGAATGTACCGTGTAAATTTTAAGCATCAATCTATCATTGTTCAGGCTCTACGTTTATTAGTCAGTGAGTTACTCAAGTCATAATATTATAGTCATTCTGCTTGCCGTTGCCGTGAGACTCTCTTATGATTATGCGAGCAGTATATTATCATGTAGGCAATCCACTAATCCACACATGGTGAATTGCGGACCCCGCGAGATGTGTACGTAAGCTTATAATTTCTAACACTTAAGTTTCAAAGTTATATCATTTTTTTATTTTACTACGGTGGGTAAAATACAATAATGTGCCATCTCGTGGTTTTTATATTGTTGCCTGTTGGTAAAACAATAAAACTTGGTATAACTTGTTATGTTAGTTTATTGCTGTGAATTTGAAATTTACTGTAGACATTGACTTATTTTGCTAATTCTTATTTTTGTTGTTATGGTTTTAACAAAATATAACAACAGGTCTATAATTATTATATTCAATCATAATCAATAGTGACCTTAATATAGTTTATTTTCTTGCTGGACTGCAGTGACAGTTGTTGTTTTTTTACATCCAGATTCCGAAAGTTTCTGGTGGATTTTCCTAAAATTGTACTACATAAGCACCTTCTCTTGCGACCAATAGGAGCGAATCATCAGTGAAAAATGTTATAAAAATGGGGAAAATAAATAATAATAACAAAAAAATTGTTACCATGATTACCAAAAATAAAATAGTAATAATAATAATAATAATAATAGTAATAGTAGTCATCGGTATTTTTTATTTTTCATTGTATTTTTTTTTAATTTTCCGTGCAATTTTCTTAACTTTTTCTTACATAAGAATCTTCTCCTGGAATTTACGACCTAAACAAAATAAGAATGATCGAAATCGATCCAGCCGTTCTCAATTGATGAAATGTTATACATTTTTGTCTCTATTTTTATTTATATAAAGATAGAAGATAGATAGGTTATTGTGAACTAAAAAAAAATTCACTCAACAAATTTCAAATTTCCAAACTAAAATAACTATAGAAACAATAGATTATATTGATTGTACATCGAGCTGATGTTTAGATGTCTACGTCTACCATAGAGTAAATAAAGACAATGGTATCGAGTTCAAATCCCAGACATCAATTAATAGATTTTGCACTTTTTCTACTTATTCGGTTGACTTTTTAAAAATTTTCTTTCGTAAAAACCTTCTCCAGACAATAACAAATACTCCTAAAAAATAATTAGCGAAATCGGTTCAGCTGTTCTCAATTGATGAATTTTTATACATTTTTGTCTCCATTTTTATGTATAAAGACTTTTAATAATATAAAGATTTATTTTTATGATTTAACAATACCATGCCGCGATCAAGACGAACAAATCGCTCACAAAAAAGCTGTAATCAAACTAGGATTTAAAACATTGCAAATGAAAGGACTGAAAAAGAACAAGAAATTATACGTGAAAAGCGCCGCGTTAGTATTTCGAGTCGACTTCATGCTTCTCAATCACAAAAGCAAATCGTGCGTTCTACTGATGCTCTTGGTCGAATGTATAAAGTTCAGATCAAAGAATGATAAATGCTTCTATTTGGGGTTTTTTGATGTTTCAAATCTACCAGTTGTCCCGCGACCATTTTTCCATTTTTCAAGACTACCTATTATGTTAATTTAGGGCCGGTTTTTCAATTGACTTTAACTGGCAGTTAGTAGAATTTAACTGCCGGTTAATACTTTGTCCCAGTTAAACTGTTTTTGGAACTCCAGTTAAGCTAACCATCAGGTTTAACCGATAGTTAAACTAACCACTACTATTTCTTCCGATTAACTGTTTAACTGTCAGTTAATTTAATAATTATCATTGATTATTCTTGTGATAATAATAATTTTACTATTTTAGCAAGTGCATTTTATAATACATATATTTTATATTAATATTACTACGTTTCACTTCTATTTTTCTTCATAATTTGAATTAAGTTACTAATATACTTACTTACTATGAATTTCGAAAATGAAATATTTTTTATGATGATGACGATGAATTTCAAGAATATTTAAATTATCAGCGCAGACCGTATACTGTACGAACTAGGGTTGATCATTTTAGTACTTGGGATGAACTAGATTTTAAAAATCGCTTTAGATTATCTAAAGAAACGGTTCTTAACTAATTTTTAATTTTATGAAGAAAATATATTTTTTTTAATGTCGCATTCATATTGAAGAGCCAACATTTTTAGTTCGTGCTCTTCGTTCATATGTTTTATTTTTAATTGGTGCAGTTCTCTGCTTTGTTCAAGTTCTTGCTTGACCAACTCTTTTTGCAAACACACTAAACTTTCCTTTTCTGCAAGTTTGCAATTTTTTCACTTGCCCATGCATAACACATTTTTTCTTTTAAATGTTGTTTCTAGGAAAGAAGGAAAAAGAAGAAATAGTGAAAAGAATGAGGATAAGGGAAATTAGCATAAAGATTTTTTTTTTTTTAACATAATTTGTTCAAATAGTAAATAATATAAGAGTCAGTATAATATTGGTTGCTTAGCTACTATATGAGTATAAAGTTAGTGCAAAAATCTTTAGTATGCATTGAGTTATAAATTATTATGAATTTTGATTGCAGTAATATTTGAAAGAAACAGTATACCTACTATTATTTTTAAATTCTATATTAATAACTTATATCAGGTTCGTATTAATTCAATTTTAAAAGAAGTAACAGTTAGGATTCTCAAATTTTCAATTGAATGGAACACTCAAAAGATAATATTATAATATTATAGGATTTCTTGACATTAAATTTAAATCATAATTAACTTTGACTAAACCCATAACAATAATAATAAATAATAATAATTCATCCATGATCCATTTTTTTCATGAGGGGGAGAAAATGTACTTATATTTTTTTCTTCATACCTATTTGTTTAACCTATAATAACTATTAAAAATATATCACAAAATAGATTCAATAACCAAATTTTTGTAACATATTACCTGAAACAAGTTCAACTCATATCTGAAAACCAACTTACCAGAGCAGAATAATTTACCTGTTTTTTTTTTTTTAGATGATGATACACTGAAACTTAACTCAGTAGCTATTGGTTTTGATCTTAATAATTTTACAGAATCGGAAGAAGTCCACGTTGATACACTTGGTACTATAATAAAAGAAGAGTTAAGTTAATTCTGTTTATAGTAAAGTAGTAATTTCTTTTCTTTTGATTTTATATAACTCACTTTGTATGACATTAGTATTTGATTGCAAAATGTCTTCTGTGATAAGGTCTTCGCTTTTATTATTTTCATCAGTTGGCCAAACTTCTATTTCAAATTGATCATACACTGGATCAATGATTCCATTTGAATTATCTGCTGTTTAGTATAATACATAATTTGTTAAATATTTACAATTATAATTATTGTTTTCTCAAATAATTAAGTATTATAACATATAGTCATGATATGATCAAACTGAGAAAAAAGTAACTGTAATTAAATAAATTAAAATGTAAATTAACTTACTTTATGACGTTAGAATCAAACGCACAGTCAATTCCTTCAACAGATACTTGAATGGTTCTGAATAGTTCTAATTCAAGTTTTGTAGAAAGTTCAGATACATTTTTAAAAGGACCACCACCAGTAACAAAAAGCTGAGATTTGGTACCTCTTAAATTTTTTTTATGTTGTCATTTTTTTGTTTTAAACAACTTGCAGTTCTTGGCTATTAAAGTAAAATAAATTAAATACTTACCTACTAATTACCAATTGTACAAAAATATGATGTATTCTTACAGATCCTGGTGATTGGCTGTTATATTGTTCAGCAATTTCTCCCCAAGTCTTTTCTTTGTCTTTCCAGGTAACAGCATTGGATGATTTATTTTCCCAACTGTTTTCCTGGAAAGAGTAATTTTTAATAAAAGTTCCTTTTCGGTAAAACTGAAATTATTGGAACGTTTCCTTTTACTTAACCCACTCATTTTAATTTCTTCACTAAAAGACGGATTAAAGATTAGAAATTAAAGATTTTACACAACTACAAAGTACAAGCTACAACGTATTATGTAAAATCAACCCGCAACCGGCACTTTCAAAACACAATCACTGATAATAGCAAAAGCAAAATAAGATAATCCACTTTTTACAGTATGACCATTCATAAGATATATTTATTTTACGATTAACCTCTAGTTAATTAACTGGCACATCAATTTTATTTGATAAACAGTGCACTATTTAACTGGAATTTTAAACGATAGTTAAATTAAACTGATGGTTAACTAACTGGCCGTTATTATGCCAATTGAAAAACCGGCCCTTAGTTGGATAAACATTGAAAATATAACCTTTAGGTCTAGTAAACTTTAAAATTCGAAAATAAATGTATTATTAAAAGTATAAGTATAGCCTTACAAGACTTGTAAATTAATAGTCACCTTGTGTACTATAGGTTTTAATTTACTTACTTTTTATTGTAAATATTTGGGCAAGTTCTGTTAAAAAAGACATGATCAGATATAAAAATTAAAAAAAAAAATTAAAAATTAGCTTATCTTCTATCATAACTGCCCAACAAGTATACTATTATAGATTTTTACAAGGTTTATTCATACCATAGGTTATGTTCTATAAAAATTGTGTTTTTTTTCATTTGATTACTCTCTTTATTATTATTATCATTTTTACCTACTGTAAAAACTAATTATTTGAAATTATAATGTAAATTTATTTGATGTGTGTCTTTATGATAAAAATTCTAAGTATAAATATTAAATTTATTCTTAAAAGATAATACCAAATATAAAATGTAAATAAATAAATACAAAAAATTGTTACTAGGTACATTGATTAAATACAAATAGATAGCCCACGCCTGTACGTTGTTCGGCAGTGCTCTGGACCCGCTATTTGGACCCGAAAATATATTAGTTCGAACCCCAGACGTTAGAGTTCGCATTGACTGGTTCATTATTAGAAAAAACGATAACATTTTTATTTATTCCATGAAAACATTGATAGTGCTATTATCGAGTATTGATAAAACAAAATGCAGTAAACAGTAAACACATGATAAAATAAACAAAAATAAAATATTTTATCATGAGTAAACATACAACTCAACAATTAATACTGTGACACTGTGTGGCTCATAAAGTTTTTGTAACTTGTAAATACTAAATTATATTTTAATACAAAATATATCTTATAGTTAATAAGCAATAATTCTTTACTACTTTAATTATGATAACTATCAATTAAAAATAACTAAATTATTATGTTGATTATAAAAAAAATTCAGTCTTGGATCAAGGAATCAAGCATTCAAGCTCATACATATTTATTATTGATGAGAATCAGTTTAGTCTTATTTATAAGAATTAGGTAGTGGAAGAATACTAAACACAAAATTGAAAAAGGTGAAACAATCTTATATTTAACATTGATTTATGCAAAATATATTATATACATTTTTTATCATATATTTAGTAATCATAGCTACTCAAAACAAAAATGAATAATAAAAAATACCAATAATAAATCATCCAACATATTCAGTTGATTTAAAAATAATATTTTTATAATAATTATAGACATATAATGAACATTCCTTATAAATGACACATAAAATAAATAACAAAATACATTTTATCGAGATATACAAATCTGTTTAAAAGTACAATAATATCATTTAAAATATTTTTCAAAGTATAACATATACATAATAACATTATTACATATTTAAACATTCTGTAATATAGATAATTTATCTTTATTTTTTTTTGTTTTCATATTTTTGGACATAATATTAAAATCTCTCAACAAACGACAGTGTAATAAATGAACAGTGATGTATGATAAATGACTTTGGCAACTATTTTCAATATTTAAAAAAGGATATAAATTTATTTCAATATCTTTTAAAATAGTTAAACATAATTTTTTTTTTTGAGGATTTTTTTCTATTGTTTTTTTATAAATTTGTTGTGATGATTTAACAAAGTTAATAAATTCGTCTGTTGGTAACATTAATTTTGTTGGAAGAGAATCCTTATTTTCATGATTTAAATTGAATCAAGAGCTCATTATTGCTTTCAAAATATTGATCTTTCTTAAGAAATATATATTTACATAAATCACAGTTAATTTTGTTAATAAATTTGAACCCTAAATAACCTGCAAAATATGTGTTAGAGCAATCTTCTAAAGTAAATTTTTTTAAATTATTTGTTGTAGAATCTGTTGTTGAAGTTAGATAAGAAGAGTTTAATGATAAAGAGGAAGATGTACTATGATCAGAATCAGAATCTAAATTATTTGTAGTATCTAAAATAGAAGTTTTAAAATCAGTTAGTATATTTTTATCATCGTCTGCTTCACAATTACTTGAATTGGAAGGTTTTATTAAATTTATTTTTGAATTTATTCGGAATGTAGTTCTAAATGTTCTACATGTAGGGTTTCGGTTATACCCACCTCTTTGTCTGTACACTGAAAAAGTATTTTCAAGAAAATCTTGATTTAACCTAGCAGTCATAAGGTATTCAAACCCAAATTCTTTTTGATCTTCATATAACTTTATTATGGCTGTTAAGGTCCAAACCATGCCATTAAAACATGGTGGACGAGTGATACCTTTATTTGTAATTTTTTGTAAATTTAGGTTCCATTCTTTAGCTACATTTAAGAACTGCAACACTTTATTTTCTGACAAAGCACTTTTTAGTGGATTTTTATCAAATAAAGAATTGCTATTTAAAGTATCTAATAAGTCATTCATATGTTTTACAAATATTGCAGTATCTTTAGCTGTGTTTGATTTCAACTCTCCTGTAGCCACACAAGTGTGAATTGTGGCGGCTACAGAATTGCTAAAAATTTGAAATGCCAATTTGCAATTCATTTTTTGGAATGGCCCCGGATTTATATGAGAATCAGTTAATTTAGTTAAAGATTTACTCGTGTTACTATTTTTATCTATTGTATAAGTTTTTATAATGTCTTTAAAAGAAACAAGTTTGTCATTAAATAAAAAATCACCTGTTAAAAAGTTATTTCTGTAATTTTTAATTAAATGAGGTGCATCATAGATTCCATATATTTTAATTTTATTATTGATGTAAAAAAATGGATTTTCTTTAGACATTCCTAGATCCTTATATGCTGCTTGATTGTTAGTACCCTGATCACACACAACTGCTTTTACATGAAGACCCACTTCCAAAAGTTTTTCAACGGTACTAATTATTAATTTATTTAATACTGAATGGCTCATAGAAGAAGCACTAAAAAAATAAGCTACAGGTAGTTTCCAATTAGAGTACAGCCCTCTTGCCATAAATACCAATGCTTGAGAAGTTGGTTTATTTGTCCTACCTAAATGCCCTAAATCTTCAAACCCCTCTACTAAATCTAACGGTTTTGAATATTCTAAAAAAGTTTTTATTTTCATTTCATCAAATGCTACTATACAATATTTTTCATTTACTGTTAATGTTTCGGTTTTTAATTTAATTTGATTAAAAAGATTAGAATTATATCCAGGTAAAAATTTTGAACTACCAATCCATCTTTTAATAGTTGAAACTCCTGGGAGAATAACTTGTAATTTATTTTTCAAAAATGAGTATGTAGTCGGTGATTTATAAACAAAGAAAGAGCAAATTTTTTTTTCTTTAAAGTCCATTGTTGTCGAGATTTTACCGAGTGTAAAGTTTGCATAGTTACCAAAGCACGGGATGATAGAGACTGGTATTTTAAAGAATTTATCATATTAGAAGTATTTAATTTATGTGATATGGTTTTTAAATTTGAACGTAACTTACATAAAGACGAACTTTTATTTTTTAAAAGCCCTTGTTGTCGTTTTATAATAGATTTAATTTAATCTTACGTGGTGTATCTTTATCATCTTGATTGTTCTTTTTAGTTGGAAACAATTTTTTTTAGAAACTGCAGATGTTGGAATGGCCATCAACATTTTATGAATACCTTAAAAAATTTAAAAAAATTATATAGAAAATATAACTATAAATAAGTAAGTATATAATATAATATTGATTGATATTCGCGTATTCGTTTATAACAGGGGTGGCCACAGTGGCGCAACCAGGATTTATTCAAGGGGGGGTCCAGGAAAATTTTTATTTATTATATATTGTTTTCTGTTTTCTTCCTGAGTATATACTATATACATTATACATTATAAATACATTTCATTTTTTGATAATACAATTACCTATATTATTTAATACACATATTATTTACATTTTTAATTTATATTTACAATGAAAGTATTTCAATTAATTATTATTATTATTATTATGCCAATTAAATTATGGTAAAGTCATTATTTATTACCTATTATTATCTATAGTGTAAAATCTAAGCGCCGGTTTTCTTCAGATAATATATTTATAACTTCTTCCACTGTTACTGGGACTTCTCGGTGAATATTAAGATTAGCCAAACCATTCAACCTATTTTCAGAATTAGTGTTTCTTAAATAGTTTTTAATTCTCTTGAGTGATGAGAATGTTCGTTCCGCTTCACACGATGTAACAGGTAGAACAACAAGGATGTGCAATAAGGTATATACATTTTTATAAAAATCAGGATTACATTTTGATAGTGCGTCTAATGCACTCGTGGGTTTAATATTATTTTCTCTTAAAAACCTATGCCATAAATTAATTTCTATAACTACTTTATCATAGCATTCGATATCATTTTGATAAAAATGTACAAGTTGCTGAAGATCAGTTTTAATATTATAATCAATTAACGCTTGAAACCCAGATATTATTTCTCTGTGATTATTAAATCGGTCGTTTAACTGTTCAATAATAGACTCAATGAATGGAATAAAAATGCTTACTCTATAATATTCTTCAGGTGTGTTCATCATTATATTGCATCGGTGTTTTTGTCTTTTGGCAAGTCTTGGAATTTTAATTTCTATATCCATTTCTTTTGATTGTGTTACAATTATTTTGAATAAATCACTGAAGACAGTTTCAGCATTTTCTCGGATAGTCATTAACTCTTTTATTATAATATTAATATGGTTAATGGCTTCGCATAAATCAATATTTTGCTTCTGTAAGTAAATACTAAGAGGCTTGGTATATTTGAACATTTTATTAATTATAGCCAGACTAATATTAAATTCAGAAGCCTGTAAAGCTAAAAGTAGTTGATTAGCTTTCGTGGCCGTATCCTTATCGGACCACGTGATCATTTCTTCTAAGCTACTCAAAATAACAGGTAAAAAATCATAAAATATTTCCACCGAATTATGTCGTTCCACCCATCGCGTTGGACAAAGGCGTTTCAGTTTTAGTTTTTTTGATTGACACCCATCATCTTTCAACTTTTCTTCTTCTTTAAATAAATTCAATTTTTCACTGAAAACTATTTGTCTTTTTGGAGTGTTTTAAAATAAATATCCACTTTCAATTGTACCCATGGTATTTCTTATTTCAGGTATATTACAAGAATACGATATTGATAAGTTTAAGTTGTGAGAACTACAGTGTATATAAAGTGCTGTAGGATATTCTTTTTTAACCAGTACGGCAACGCCATTCATTTTACCACTCATAACAGCAGCGCCATCGTATCCCTGGCCCCGCAAATTATTTACTTCAATATTCATATTTTTTAATTCTTCCACTATAATATTTGCTAAATTCCTACCATTAACTTCATAAATAGGTACAAATTTTAAGAAGTCTTCGTGCATTTTCCCATCATCAGAATTATAATACCTGGCACACAAAGATAATTGTTCAATACCAGAGATATCGGCAGTTTCGTCGGCAATAATAGAAAAATACTTACAATCATTGATTTTTTTAGCTACTTTTTGTGTAATTATTTTAAAACAAGCATCGACTATCTGGTTCTGTATCTTCCAACTTATTACTGCGCGTTTTTTTTACAATTTTCCCGCAATAAAACATGAGTATTGTCTCCCGAAACTTGAGTTGCATTTAAATAAAATCGAAGTAAAGCACGAAAATTGCCATCATTTTCACTTGGTTCAGTTAATTTTAATGGACCACAATCTTGGTGGCCTCTTAAGGCAATTCCCTGACGACCACAGAGTATAACTGATTGAATTACAGGGCTAATAATTTTCCTATTATCGTCTTTTTGTTTTTTTGCTACTTTATTAATTTGGTCATACACAGAAGACTCTTCCCCTGAAATTACCGCAGACAAATGTTGAAAATTTAAAACACAATTAATATGATAATTACTAGCTTCGTGCGATTTAAGCTTTTGAATTGCGTGTTTCCAATTTTTTAATGGTTGAGTGCAAAGCTGCCCAAGCGATTGGCCTCCTTTCCCACCTTGTTTGACGCAAAACAATACACAATATTTGCAATAAATGCCATCATCTAAACCACTATATGCAATCCAACTCCATTTATCAAACCACGACATTTGAAATTTTAAATTTTTACTACCATAAAGCGTAATAGGAAATCATAATTTTTACCTGGCGTCCAAATTGTATTTAATGCTTCCGTTTTTTCGGTTTTCGTCAATTTTTTATCAATGAATAGTTATATCAAATATACTAGAATTTTTAGGCACCGGAGTACTCAAAATAACATTTTGTTCGTCTTTGTCTGGAACTTGTGTTAAATTTGAAACCGAAACATCTCTATTATTTGTTACATTAGAACTATTCTTTACACACCTCACTTTTGATACAAAATAGTCATTTATACTTCGTTTCATGGCTGAACTAATATAATTTTTAACGTTAACTTTAAATACGAATATAGAAAATTATAAGCACAAGTATCCACATACACACAACATTTATGGAAAAAAATTAGTATTGTAGTAGCAAATATCGCAGACTGTACAGACTATACATCACTACACTCAACACTGCCCGTTTTATCGCTGATATTTATATATTATTGGTCAGTCAGTAAACTCATAGAAAAACCCACGGATTAAGATATACGACATACGTATCACGTATATGATGAACATATATTTTATCTTACATTGTCGTTGCAACTATATACGTATATTAATATATTATGATATCATAGGTTATTGACAATCGTTGATTTTATCTATACATCAGATTCTTTGTGTTATTAACAATATACCAACTCTAACAATAATTATAATCAATAAATTTTGATGAAACTTCTGGGTAACTTTAAAAATATAAAATATAAAAAAATACTATGGCATGAGCCAAGGGGGGGGTCCGGACCCGGGGTCCACCCCCCTGGGTTCGCCACTGGGTGGCCAACATGGATGAACGTATTCGCGAGCCACATAGACAAATATAATTATGCCAAGAGCCAAAATATTTATAAATACATTTTATATAATTTGATACATTTTAATAAATGCTTACCAATAAATTAAAACTTATAGCAATAGTAAGTAAATTTTGATTTGATAAATAAGACGCGGCTACGCGAGCCACATCTGACTCGCGACCGCAATTTGGCCACCCCCGGTTTATTGTATGTGACCTACCGAACCGATAATTTGTTTAAAAACTGTCATAATTAAAAATCATAAAATAATAATAATTTATTATTATTGATTAATTAGTAACATTATTGTTTTTTACAACACTAAAATTTACTTACGAGGTGATACTATTGGTGTAGGAGGAGACAAAGGTCTAGACTTTGAAGGTGTACAAAAAGACAAGCTCGTTTGTGCCGTATAAACTTTAGTTGGCGTTTGGACATGTAATTCTTCATCTGATGAGTCTTCTTTAAAATTATTAGGGACTGCTGTCTTTTTTAATCTTATTTTTCTTTCATCAGTGAAATCAGAATCATCAAAATGATCTTCACAAACCACCCTATTTTTTAAATTTGTTTCAGAAAGAAGATCTATGTTTCCTAAAATACCGATAATCACTTATTTTATTTAATAAACTACAATTAATTTTTTATAGTGAATTTAATTGGAATTTTAAAATAATATATATCAATAAATTGAATATAATTATTAATCACTTACCTGAATTATTCAACCACAATCTTGCACGTTCTGGGTCTGTGGGAAATTTATACAAATGCAATGAACTATTGGTTCTCTTGCTTTTACCTCAATTAAAAAAAACACACTTATTTCCTCTTTGCATTTTAAAGAATTTAAATAATATAATATATAATGTTTAGTAAATGTTAAACAAAAAACAGGTAGGTATTCAAAATATTTTTATATTCGAAATAAATATAAGTTTCAAACGCAGGTACTAGCTTCACACTGAAGAGCTAACTACCAAGTGATGAGGAGTACGACTTAAAATCGGTTTATTTTTATTTTTTCAAAATTGTGTATAATATAATATACGTATATAATATATAGGTACCTATATGACTATATTCTATATGTTTATTTTTAGTCTTGTTCACAACACTATTGTCTAAATCCATTGTTTAAGGCTATAAATAGCATTATAATTTTATTGTATTCAAAAAACGATTCTGAGCGAAGACGGTCTGTCAGCTAGGAATATAAATATAATATAAATCGTTATTATACTCGTGAATATCCGATTTTGACAAAATTTATTTTTCAAAAGCTCAAAAAATATTTGAAGATTTACGTTCAATTTTTTTAAAAGTCCAAAAATAAATTAAGAACCTTGTGTTCAAATTATAAATCTATAATGTATGAATATTAAGAATTTAAAAAAATTTTAACTATAAAATAATTATTACCTACATTTTCATGATTTTAACGACATTCATCAAAATTCTAACTTGAAAATTTTTTATCGACAATAATTTCTAAACAAAAAACGAAAAAATATATCAAGTATTTACATTTATTTTTTTTGAGTTCAGACAAAAAAAAAATCTGTTTCTTTAAACACTGGTTTTGCGTAAAAATTCCAGTTTTTCCTTCATTTTTTTTTTTTTGTTTTATCAGGTAATACCTTAATGAGTACTAAACATTATTTACTTATAAAAGTACCAACTTCATCTACTTTGCTACCAAACACTACTTTTAAAGTTAAAAATTGTAGCATTTTACGGCACCCTAAATAAAACCACCTTAAATATGACTGACAGAAAAAAAACACACATAATTATTATAAAATAGCTCCACGCTCAGAATCTAAAATGTGCGTTAATAAAAAAGTTTTACTCTTAAAAAATGCGAATAATCAAATTTTATCTTCCCATTTTTTTTAAAATGAATAATTAAAATTGTATACTTTTTTTGGATTTAAAAAAAAAAAATAGAAAAAATAGTTTGAATATGCAATAGTTTCATTTGTTAGTGGTTTCAAAAAATTACAATAAGTACGTAAAATAATCAATAAAATTATTTTATAAAAGTATAAGGCAATTTTGAGCAAAAACTACAACAGCACGGCGGCACCAGTAATAATAATAATAATAGCCGCCACTAAATAATTTTGCTATTATACGTATAGAGAGCATAATATTATTTATTATTGTACAAGTTTATTTTTATAATGTTATTATGTATAAAAATAGTTCGGTCGTCTGCGTTCCACCGGTCACCGATAGTTGATACCTATACTATATTATAATATTTATTACATGACATGTTTATTATTGTTCATCGACAATTATTATTATGCATCAAAACTGTAGACGCGATCTATGAAATCGTAATAACACTAAAATTACGGTTTCCAAAATCTACATTGAAATGGGCTATCTATTTGTATTTAATCAATGCTAGGTAGGAAACATAAACAGATAACAAATTAAATAATTAAATTAACTAGATATGCTACCAACCGATTAGAATACATTAAGTTGAACCATAAAATATAAATTAATACCAAATTATAAAAATGATTAACATGAATTAGCCAATATTTTTAATAATAAAAAAGAGCAAAATGTCATGTAGTTAACACCATTGTTAAGAACACTAGGACATGCATCAAAAAAGAGAATTGTCCTATAAAAAATAAAATATCTGGTCACCATACATATACAATATACATAAACTTAATCGATAATTCATGTATCGTGTGCATTAGATTAGAATATGATGAAATATTAATAATATTACTACTTTTTTAAAATATCGAATCAAATTCGATGCATATAATTAATGAAATTAAAGATTTTACAAACACCATAGAACTTACTCATATTTTATAATTTCTTTAATTTTTAATAGTAGATAGTAATTTGTATTTATATATATATATATATATAAAAAAAATATTAATTATCATAATATTTAAATATATTTTTTAAATTTTAGAAATTTTAAAATTACCGCCAATAACTGAGTATCTAAATGTCGAGGAAGATTATAGCTTATATAGAATCTAAAATGTCTTTGAGGTTCTAAATGTCCAATGGGATCTAGTTGACGTGCGTGGATCTACTTGTCACGGGATGTAGCCATCTAGATGGTACGTAACCGAAACGACCATATTCGCCGGTTCCGTGTTTATAGACTATGGTCGTATCAGTACATACTGTTGTTTTCGTTGGAAATCATGATTTCAGTACATTATAAAATTATTTTATTTCTAATATCTTTGATAGAAGTTACGACCGTTTTCGTGGGAGATACAGTGATAAATCCTTCATCAGATGGCAGTATTAATTTAAAATTGAAAAAAATCGAGTTACGATCTTTTTCGTTGCGGTAGTTATGTTCATATTAATTATCATTATTGAGAAAAATGTGCAACAAGTCATTTCCGCAGTATATACTACATAACATAACTCGCGACTCGTCCCTACCATGAACATCAAAATATTAAGTTCCATCTATTGTTTATGATTTTAACACAACGATAATATACGAAAAAAAAGTGATTTTATTATTATAAATTATCATTTTAAAGTAAACAGTTTAAAAACTTGCCTTGCACAGTATCCTATCCATTTGCAAATGCATCTATCGCTGTTCAAACCCGACGTAGATAACGCGATAAATATTTTTGATAGTGATGATAATAATAACATGTCTAAAAAAGAATATTAAAAAATGAAGTAGAAACCTAATAGGGTTTTAAAGAAGTTGGGAAAAAACATGTTTGCTTTGTATGAAAAAAAAATGTTTACTATAATATATTGAAATGTTTGTTATGTGAAAATAACCAGTTCACAAAATTGTAATATTTCACTAACATAGCGACTGTTATTTTTTTTTCGCTAAAAAACTGATTGTGCAGAAAAATCATACAACGGTTTTAATGTATTTATATTGACGTGATCAATTATCAACTATCATAATATTTACATATTAATTTATTGTTTTAATAAAATTATAAAAATATAATTTTTATTTTTTTTTGTGATGTGGCCGAGTGGACCAAAAATTATTATTTAGAATTTTAGGTACGCAAGTGTATACCATGCGTACCGCAAATGACGCCCCTGTAAATGAATAACGATATTTATATTACAAATTGGAATGTTTAACATTTACCAATCAAGTATTAACATGTCGTGTATTTCAGAAACTCTAAAACCTTACATATAGCCTATAACGTCACAAATTAAAAAATTGATATTTTTATACTTTAATTTAAATTTTTTCATTATTTTAGACTCGCCATTGACCTTTACGGATTTGAAAATAATGCCAGCTTCGGATTAACTTACCGTTTAATCATTCTATGAAGATTCCGAGTCGTCTTACAAGCCATCTGTAAGTTGCAGGTACTTCATTTGTAGATGAACACGATGATTCTTCAAAAACATCGATTGACTTAGATACAAGTGTTAAATCACTCGATTCCAAAATACCATCAATATCAGTACAAGGTAAAGCATAAGATAACAACAACGCCCATAGAAATATCGAAAAAGACTGCCGTATCAAACAAAAGAATCTGAGATAAAAAGGATTCATGTTTATTTTGCGAAGAACAAGTTACAAACTTTACTCGACACCTTCCAAGAAAACATGCTGAAGAAACGTAAGCTGAAAAATATTTAGCTCTAAAGAAAGGCTCAAAAGAGCAAAACATTTAGTTGACCAACTCCGTAAGTGAAGTAATTAATAACATAGGTGGTGCTCAAAAAATCAAAACTGTACGAAGGCCTAATGAGTTTGCGAACCATTAACTACTATACATTTCTTACTATGTAAATTTTGTTTTGGATTATTGGAATTTTTAAAAAGAACTATCTAAGGCGACATATAAGAAAATGTATTTTAAAAAAAGATGAAATTGATGGTAAATGTAAAAACACCCAGGCGAATGATCAATCCCTCCTGTTAGCTTTTTCAAGCGAGGATACCAAGCTAGTTGAAGAAGTGTTTCCTAGAATGGCATCAGACGACATATCATAAGTTGTAAAAGGTGATCCACTGATTCGAGCTTTTAGTACGAGGTACATAAAATGTCATAGAGAGGAACATAATTGCTGTGATTTCAAATATGTCCTCACGGAAAAAATGAACCAAGATTGTTTAGAAGTTTCATATAAAGATAATTTATTTTTGAATATTAAAACTGAATTTAATATCTATAAAATTATGATTTCAGAATTTTTTTGGAATTATACGGAAAGTAGCGGGTCCTAATGATCACCCTAGTACCACCACATTTTTACAACTGTACAGAATGCTATCCGTATACGAAGGGTACAGGGAAAAAACCAGACAAGTCACTTTTTTTTCATTTCAAGAAAAGCATGTTTTTTAATTTTAAAACTAAATAATTTTTTTTCAACTTAAAAATGTCGGGTTAAATAATATGATTAACATTGATATTATGTAGTCAACAAAAATTATATTATACTTGAAATAAATAAATTAAATTAAATTAAAAATATAATAGAAAAATCACCCTTGGTCTTATATTTTCTGGAAAAGAAATAGGTAAGTCACCTGAAACAGGGAAAAAACAAAGCATGTAGGCTTTTCGAAAATACACTTGTTTTTAGAAAATTTCATTTAATGATGTTATATCAAACTTACAACATAGAGTGTATGCGCCCAACACAATGGGCCGAAGGACCACTCGGTACTGACCGAGACCAATGCAGGCCAACAATCGGCCAACTCTGGTTCGAAATGCCAATTAAGTGGCGGGTAGGCAACCGAATATACTCGCGCCTTATATATGTCGAGTAGGCAAATTTATGCGCACGACGATGACAATGGAGGAACGGGAAGAGATTTAGTCATAGAACACGGGACGAAGGATGATAAAGGTTAATTTAAGGGGGACGGGGCCCTGTGGTCGATCCGGTCTGGTGCAATGACCACAGGGTACAGATACAATATGGGGGGCAGTACTTAAAATTAATTCTTAGTAGTAACTTAAGAGCTAAGGCAGATGGTCAGCGTGCTGATGACTGGCCCGACTGGACGACCCGGGGCGGCCTCTCACACACCCACACTGGGTGCTGGCGGACTTACGCGGAGCAGACCCGTTACCATAGCTGATGAGTGACTGCAGACCCAAAATCGACGTTGTCTCAGAATGACGATTGCGGTTGAGTGAGTTGTGGGAAGAGTCTGTACGGCTCTCAGTCACACACTTGTGACCAGGATAATAATACAAAAAAAATAATAAGAAAAAAACTCACTCAATTGTTCTAGACGGAGTCAGTTTGATTTTATTTTGTATAATACCAAATATAATATAATAGTTGCTCGTGTCGCAGTGACAACGAGAGATCAGAGATACCGACAATTTCGATATATATACCTAATAGTTAGGGTATACTAAAGAAGATATGGTTTACAAAAGTGTTTCGACTCAACAAAAAAAGGAGGTGCTATAAGAGCGACCGTATAAAAAAGATATATAAAAACGAATGAACTCATACACAAAAAAAAAGGGCGTTGGCCGCAGACGAAGACGAAAAATAATAATAATACGTGACATCAGTAATATGAGACAAGATAACAAAATAAAAGAAATATGATATTAAACATCTGCGGAAAAAGGCCGACCAATAATTAAATAATATAATAAGAAACAAAGAGAATAAATATACAGATAACAATAATATTATAATAATTAAACAATTAAACATATAGGACGGAGTGGAGGGCAGGAGACGGGAGAGAGATAGGACGGCATCGTCGAGCACATCGGCGCGACGATAAGCGATTCGCTTTTGGCGCGAACAGAGTGTTACAGGTATTTTAACTTTTTAAAAAACTCCACAGCTTCAGGACGACAAAATTTCATTAAGCTCATGATATCCTTATGCTTGGCCTGTGATATACGAAGAGGACCTATAAAGTAAAATATGAAAATAAACAATTATTGTTTACTACAATACTGTACGACCAAGTTTAATATTATTTGCATTAAAAACTACCCGAGTAACATCGAGTAGGAAGCTCAAATTCTCCGTTTTTCAATGTTGATGTCTTTAACAGCCCTATGGCGGGCTTTTTTTACGTTAGTAAACATAGGTCCTATATATGTGTCTCGCCATTTGAGCTGTATAGGTTCGGTGGATGAGGCAATGATTTCTTTAATTGGCTGGGTTTTAAATGGGCATTTTCGAACATTATATATAGTGCTTAATAGCTGTGTTCAATTATATACAATTTGTTTATTAACACTGACTACAACGAAAGGCGATGGTTTAATTCTTAAATTTTTGATCATGCTCTTAAAATCTTTTGGAGTTTCTATTTTTTCTTTTAATTCTACAAACCGACATTTTTATTACACTCTAAATATGAATGTCCTCGAACTGGAAATGTAATCTTGATATTTTTTAGATCGTGAATTTGGTTATTGACAATGTAATGTATAAAACGAAAAATAGTATAATTTTTATTTTGTCCTCCAGCAAAATCACAAAAAATTTGAAGTTCCTCCACGTCGTCATCAAGATAATTCATAATAAAATGAAATATAAATGAAGCAACCTTATTCGCGCCTTTTTTAGCTATACTTTCATTGTATACATAGAAAATAAACTTTCGTTTTTCTTCTTGAATCAATAACCGGAGTGTTATTGTAATCTTGTAAAGATTTCATGTATTTAATAGCATAATTAATAAATTCATTAATTTCATTTTCTTGTTCAATATATACAGGTCTTTTATGTTTGACTTTCCCAAGAAAATTCCTGGTATTTAAAAAATCGAAAATATTATTCATATATTTACAAAATTCTATTGTTGGCCCACTATTTTCAAAACCAGGATACTTTTTTCCTTCACAGAATGTTAGTGCATCAGCTACACTTGCGCTAAAAGTCTGTGCGGCCAAGCTCACCTTCATCTTCTCTTTGTGGTACATTACATGTCTTCGTCTTATTTTGGTTGCCAAATGTAAGCCACCATTCTCTCGAAGATCAACTAAATTTATGAACAATTTCCAATTTATTAAACCATTGCTTTGATTTTTCAGAACACTCCAGTTTCCTAAAGTGTTCCGGACTAATTTAAGCATATGAGCAGCATCTAAATAAATTTGAACATTTTCCAGCATTGAATGGTGTTGAAATGTTGGTTCTAAATCACTACTTAAATCTACGCCTAAGTATTTTGCTATGGATATATTTGATGCTGCTCCATCAAATGTCAGGGTTTTTATAATGGCTTCGACATCATTTAAATTTTGTAGGCATGTTGTTGCTAAATTTGCTTTTTCTTGGGCAGTTAAACTATTAGTAAAAAAATATCCAACAGGAATTTTCCAATTAGAGTTTAGAGCTACTACTAAAAACACTAATGCCTCTTTAGCCATAGGTAAACTAGAGTCTTCGGATTCTTGACCAAAATTTATATATCCTTGCAATCGAGAGCCATTAAAATGAACATCTTCTCTAATACACATTTCATCTATAATTAGTCCACAAATTAATTTTTAATTTTTTTCTTTCATTTCCTTAACTTTAATTTCAACCGCCTTCAAACATTCATCGGTAAAACCAGGAGTACCATCAACAGTAGTATACCACTTTCGTATAATGTTGGGATGAGGCAAAGTTTTGTTGAATGAATCTCTAACATAATTATAAGCTGCTGGTGAATAAAAGTGAAGAGTCACTGCAAATGTACGCAATTCTGGTGTAATTTTACTATTGGATGTCATATTAAACTGTTTCATAAAAAGTTCACTCTCAACAACAGGCAAACTCTCCTATTACAATGAAATTAAGACAATTAAACTACATATAATTTAAAATAAATCATATATTATAATTAATAAAATTCACAGACAATAATAGAACAATCTAATAATTCACAGTCTTAATAAAAAAACAATTTAAATATAATTCACAACTGGTACCTACACTTCATTCTTCAAATGTTCAATATTTGTTATAATTGTAAACATACATTTTCTCCATTTTGCTATATTTGCTGAATAATTATTGAAATCCTAACATCCCAATCCATTACTCCAGAAATGAAACATATTATCCACACCAAAATTAATATTTTACATTGATTGATTATCAATAAATATTTTACTAACCATAATAACTGAAAAGCAATTGTTAGAAATAATTTTTTTATCATTTTTTAGATGATCAATTAAATTATTTAGAGTTTTCACCTGTTTCAACAAATTTTCATTTATTTGGCGCAATGATGTTATTGTTTTTTTTTGTTCAGTTATAACATTCTGCGATGCATGCCAGTACTTTAATCTACGATTAGGAGTTTCAATCTCGTCCACAGTTTTAAAATATCCCCCAAAACTTTTCTTTTTCTGTGAGAAAGTAACACATACAGTTGTACTTATTGTTTCACTACCTGCCTGCTTAATGTATAAAACTGTATTTATTATGGTTATGTGTTTACCTTTTTGAACTAGTTGGTGTAGTTATAAATGAATCATCATTGTCAATTAAATTATTATTTTTAGGTGATTTTGAAACATTGAATGTGCAATACACTGATCTGATGGTTGGGCTTGAGAAGTACTTGGTGTACTAAGTTTGTGATCATTTCCTTGAATATTTTCATTATATGAAAAATTATCATCAATGACTTCAATCATATTAAGGGTAGATGTTGGCGGATCAGTACAAGGCAATAATATCAAACTATCTATAATAATGCAATGAAAAATTGAGAATTGTTATTAAAATTAATAGTTTTATTAATTATTACCATTTGTATTTAAAATAGATGGTACTGCATCTTTTTTTAATTCTACTGTATTACTTATGCTAGTAAAAGGTATATGGTAATCTTCAATTCTAAAATGAAGCTCACAAACAGAAAATGATTTAAATATCTTAAATTTTAAATCATGGTGACAAATTGCTGCAATCCATTTTGATCAAAGATCTTCATTTTTTGGCAATCTTGATTAAAAAATGTATCATTTTTTATAAAATACTAATATTTATTATTTATTATTTATTTTATTGATATTTATCTGAGCGCACGGCAGTGCGCCAGGCCAAGTTACAGCAATGCCAGTGTATCTTTACACGAACCAATTCGCCTTTTTTTTCTAACCCATATATCTCTGTTTTCTCTTAAGATAATCTTTTGAAATTTAAAACACAGATTAACCTCTAGTAGCTTAGGACACTGTAAGAAAATGAGCCCTTAATATTGTGCCATATCAAAATGGCAGGATTTCAAAATTTGCAATATTGTTACTGACTCATTGACTGATCAGCAAAATTATAAGACACTTCCCGTATAGCTAGAAACCTGAAATTTGCACACTGGTAGATTTTACAGTGTAACTAAAGGGAAAAATCTAAAAATTGAATTTTTTTCAATATTAATGCCTCTCCAGATTGTGTATTTCTAAACGTATGAAGTGGCGCGCTTAGCACGCATAAACGTTTACTTCCAAACAGCGTTACAATATAGTAATAAGCAATTGTTTGTAGTTGACTTATATATATATATTATAACATTTATAAAACATAATCATGTTTTCGGGCATTTATTTTATTTAAATACAAAATATAATATAATTATACAAATACAGAATATTTTAATAATATTCGTCGGTTTGCGAACGATAATTTTACGTGATAACATCACAAAAACATTGATGACAAATTGCGTAATGCATACTCTTATGAATTGAATGGAATTATTAGTTACCGAAATAGCCACGATCGTATCGTAATCGCGACGCATCGTGTTGGTGTGGTTTGTGGTGGCAAGAAGGGAAAGGTCGTACGCCCGTGCAGCCGTTCACAGTAAAATAATAATAATAATTATTTGCAAGTATTATTTTTATAATTATAATTAGTATTATTAATAATTTTTTATAGTAAAAAAATAAATACATAATAACAACACGTCGTCCACGACGCTGAAGCCCGCAAAAATAAATGATATCCCCAACAAAAACATAACAGTAAAAAAAGGCCAAGTTCCAAACTCCCTCCCAAAAAAGTCGGCCTATCAAAGTAGTGAAATCTACATTGTGGCCAAGTCTGCTATTTTTTAATTCATAATCTCAATGCACTCCTACATTAAAGAGCAACACTTCTCTTTTATTTAATAAACATTTTTTTCCATGATTTCCAACGGCTAGCTCTGTCTCTTTTGCTTAATATCCACATATGATTTCTCTCTCTATGCGCGGTCCATAGTTAATAGGTCTATGGTATTTCCACACTAAAATATTTGTTTGTTTAAATCCAGTTACTATCACTGATAAGGTTTGATAACAAGTATGACGTAGACACTAATCGAGCGTTTACAATGAGATTTTTCATTATGCAAAAATTATATAAATTATTATGACTATTGACTAACATATAAACTTATAAAACCATGTAATGTAATAATTTGCATATTTGTTAATATCTATTTACAAATTTTCGTTTTTCATGAATAAAAATATAATTAGATAGGTACCTAACATATTATATATGTATATCAATAAGAATTTGGGAATAGGGATATTGGAAGAATGGGGTTACGATAAAATATTTAAATTATATATTATTTTAATAATTATTTTTCTAAAGTTATTATCATAGTCAAATACAATAATACAAATTAAGTAAAGTTCTGTATAAGAATTTCTTTTGTAGGCATAATATTAAGAGTATAATTTTTAATAACCATGCTCAAACAGTAGTACCATAGACAAGTACTACCTATTTAAAAATATTTTTATGTATTTATAATTCAATATATTAATTAAAATAATCTATATCCTAAAGTTATTTATAATTATGAATTAAAAGATTAATGAGGTCATAAAAAGTATAGGTACAAAGTAAGAAATATATACCAACCTTTTTTTAAAAAAAAAAAATTACCAATAGGTAAATAATTTATTACTAAATACAAATTGACACGGTCGTGTAGCACGAACACCGCGATCTCACCCGCTAGACCCCCTTGCCTAGGTATCACCACTCGTTCGATAATCAATCGGGACACCCGAGCGATTAATCGAACCAGTTTCTGAGTCGGCGATGAGCCCCGAAGAACCCGCGGCGTGGGTGACGACCGCCGAGAGCTTCTCGGATCATAGATCATATATCTAATCCGGATATTGGCAACTATCTTTAAAACCTGAAGCCCGAAAGTATACAGCTTTCCGAACTCAAAGGGGGGTTATTTCAGTTTAGATTACTTCCGTTTGGTCTGAAAAACTCTCCGGCGACTTTTGTACGCCTGATGGGTGAGGTATTGAAGGGGCTGATAGGTGACTTTGTGGAGGTGTATCTAGACGACATCGTTATTTATTCATACGATCTCGAAGAACACCTCATACACATAGAAAAAGTAGTGGAAAGACTACATAGGAGTGGTTTAACTTGTCAGCCGAAAAAGTGTCATTTTGGGCAGACCCAAATTTCATTCTTAGGGCATATCGTCTATGCGGATGGCATTGACAAACAACCCGAAAAGTTAGAGGCAATCTTAAACTATCCTTTATCCAAAAACGTATGGACGTTACGAAAGTTTTTGGGCGTGTGCAACTGGTATAATCAGTTTGTACACAATTACGCCGACATAATTAATCCCCTAACTAATTTACTTAAAAAGGGTGTTAGATGGCGTTGGTCTAAAGTCGAGCAGGAATCTTTTGATATCATTAGACAAAAGTTATACGACTCCCCAAAATTAACCCCCCCCCCGATTTTTCGAAACCATTCTGTTTACAAACGGACGCATCGGAGATAGGGGTTGGCGCAATTTTATTCCAACAAGGTAGTGACCTGGAAAGGAAAATTATTGCCTATGCCAGTAAAAAGTTAAGCGAAACGCAACGCAAGTACGCTGCGGTAGAGCGTGAGTGCTTAGGGTTAATTTGGGCGATTGATAAATTTAGACCATTTCTGGAATCTCGTACCTTCGAATTGTATACCGTCAACTCGGCGCTGACGTGGCTACAACGGGCGAAAGATAAGAACAGTAAACTATTCCGGTGGGCGCTGCAGTTAGGAACACTAGACTTCGTTATTCGACATGTTCCCGGAGTACAGAATGAGGGTCCCGATATGTTATCTCGATTCCCGACAGACGGTCCTACGTTGGACGAGGACGCGTTGGAGAAAAATTTGGTTGGTTTTCCAACGAGTAACATAGTGGTCGGAAGTAGAGAACCAGAACAGATTTATCATATTCATCCGAACTCGAGTAACTCGAGTCCCATCTCCCTTCAGACATTAATTGATTGGCAGGGTGAGGACCCCAAGATCAAAGAGATTATGTCCAACTTTACGTCACATAGTCCAGCGTGTAACACGCGACTAAATCGACTTGAAAAATTCGATAATCTGATTTATGAGGAGGGTCTCCTTAAGAAAAGAAAGTAGGGTATTTCGGATAATACGATGAAGTACTGGTGGTGGTACCCGTTGACAACAAGAGCATATCCTGTGGCGTTATCACGACCACGTCCTGGCGGGACATCCGGGATGGAAAGAGACATATAGGGCGATAACAAATAGGTTTTATTGGAAGTCGGTACGGGAGTCTACCCAGCGCTACGTGGCAGCTTGCCACATTTGCGCGTGTACCAAACCATTAAATAACAAAATCGATGTCCCGTTACGTCCTAGAAAACCAACCCAACAATGGGAAGTGGTTAGTGTCGATTTGATGGGACCTTATCCGCGCACAAGTCGGGGTAAGACCAACATCTTAGTAGCCACGGATTGTCACAGCAGGTGGGTCGAAGAGTATCCCTTTGGGGCGGCAACATCCACCGTGATTACCCAAACTTTGGAAAGGGAGTTGTTCGTGAGATTCGGTTACCCACGGGTGCTATTAAACGACAATGGCCCTCAGTTTACCTCGGACGTGTGGACAAAAGCACTCGACCGATGGGGGGTGGAGGGTTGGACTACCCCAGTATACCACCCGAGGGCCAATCCGGTAGAAAGGCGTAATCAGGAGCTGAAAAAGGGCCTTCGGGCACTACTGGTGAACGATAGTCATCGTTCGTGGGACCAGAAACTCTCCGCGGTTCTGTTCACATTGCGCAACTGGAAGAACGACAGGACCGGCGTTTCACCGTTAGTTTCGGTGTTTGGACACGAAACCAAAAGTCCTGGAGATTGGGCACTAATCGTGAAGTCCGATAGTACGCCGCGGGTTCCGGCAACATCGGACATCATCACGGTTGCCGAGAAATCGAAGGAGAACCGGCGAGCGTTTGCCGCCGGGGACCAGGCTTTCGTTAAGGCACACCCACTCTCCAAAGCCGATCAGGGTTTCCACGCGGGGTAAAAAAAAAAAAAAAAAAAAAATGGTGGTATTACGGTAGCTCACCGGAACCTGCGTGGGGGTACCTCGATTATTGTTTTTTATGTTTTTATACTATCCCCGTATAGATGTCACGCGAAGGTGAGGAGCATCTGGCGGGCCGGGACAGCCGGTGGCGGCCGAGCCGAGGCCACATGCGGTCGAGTCTGGAGGACTTGGTGTGGCAGACCACCTCCCAACTCGACATCTTGCGGCAGACCAGGGCGACGCTGATCGGGCTGGGAGCAGAGTTCCCTCCGGACGCACCGCAAGGACTATCGGTCCAGCAGATCGGCGACGTAGACACGGCGGAGCTACGGCCCGACCCTTGTCTGTGGGCGGCGTATGAGCGCAGGTGGGGCGAGCACGCGAGGGTTGCACCGGTGAGTCCACCGGCACCGACGGACCGTCGGCCCATACCGGGGCCAGTCCGCCACACACAGCGGACGGTCCGGAAGGCGACCACGGCGAAGCCACAACCGCGGCCGGCACGCCAATCACCACCGGAACGCGCAGCACAGGGACCAGCGCTGGCCAGTGCCCTACCACCGGTGCACAGACGTCCCAGCCAGCAACAACGCCGGAGGCTGCCAACCGTCCAGCCGCGGCCACAGCCGGCAACTGCCCAACCACGGGCACAGCCGCCAACCGCCCGACCGCGGACACAGCCGCCAACCGCCCGACCACGAACGCAGCCGACGGCTGTCCAACCGCGGGCCCAGCCGCCAAGCGTTCCACCACGGACACAGCCACCGCCTCCAGCCCCGATCCCGGAACGGCAGCCGGAAACTCCGGTGGACGCTATTCCCCGGGAGGGGACCCTGAACGTAGACGAGGATGCTTGTCAGCCCCTCCCCTCCAGCGGTCGTGTCACACGAACCAATGGTGGTGGGCGGTGACGACATCCTTGTCGATATCGAGGCCCTATACCGGGAATAGTCTTGGCAAGTGGGAAACTGGGTGGTAATCGCCAGTTCCCCCATAGCAACTATAGGTGCCCGGGGCACTCGATGGCGCCACACGGCTCTAGACAAAGGTGTCTATAAGCTTGGGGGGGGGGAGAGTTGACACGGTCGTGTCGCACGAACACCGCGATCTCACCCGCTAGACCCCCTTGAATAGGTATCACCACTCGTTCGATAATCAATCGGGACACCAGAGCGATTAATCGAACCAGTTTCTGAGTCGGCAATGAGCTTCTAAGCCCTAAGCTGGGTGACGACCGCCGAGAGCTTCGGCGGCGTTTTTGTCTGTCGTTAACCGTTCGTTACGACCGATCTCCGCCCACCGCCGTTCCTTTTGCAGTCCGTGCATTTTATTAGTTATTAATTATTATATATATTATCATATATTACATATTAATATATATCTTTTTTTTTCTTTTATCCGTGCCTCCGATATATATAAAAATTGTTATTCTAAAAACGCACAGTTTGGTTTTCTATTATTATTAGTATTATTATTATATTAATTTTCTTTTCCTACTATTATTAATATTATTTGTGCTACGTGACAAAATTATATCTATATTTAGTAACTAAGTGTGGTATTTTGTAGAAAACTTACTGTTGTTAATATTTAATGTGTATTATCAATTAAGTTAGTATGATAACGGCAGATGACATAGTGTATTTTCTTCATAATAAAGTGATCCATAAATTCATTTAAAAATGAATCTATCTATAAATTCTGATTCTATGCCTTATTCATTTAAAAATACTATAGTTAAAAATGACTCAATAACAACTATTGTTCGGTCAAATATAAATAATACTCATGATATCGGTAAAAGGGTAGAAGAATTTTCTATAAAAACTAACACTAGGTGGAATGTACTGTTGCGTGCCAGTATCAGATTTAAATCCAGATGGTTATTTTGAACGAAAGTTAAACTCAATAATGAAATATGTCTTTATTGCGTATAAATGAAATACATGTAACAAACAAAATAAGTGGCTGAGTGTCATGAAAGTGCTCATTTGTTGATAGCTTTGGTACATCTGCCGTTGCTGGTCTTCGTTAGGCTGGGGTCACACGAGCGTTGAAAGAACGGACGTTGTTGAATTATATGATTTTACTATACGATGGTCACACGCTTGACGTCCGTTAGGTTTACCGTCCGTTCGACGTTGGTATATGCTACGACGGCGACGGACGTAAATAGCGCTAATCGGACGTCGTAGTTTATTATAGATATTATTGACTCGGTCACACGATCATTGTTTTGACGTACGTTAATCGTGAAAACTGTAAATTTTTCTGTAGAAAATATTTAAAAAAATATTTGAAAATGGACGTAAAACTATTAATAACAGAAATAGAAAAACGTCCAGTTATATGGGATGTAAGTGACGAATTGTATAATGATAAAAATAAGAAAAATGATGGATGGATGGAAGTTTCAACAGTTGTATTTGAAAATTTTGGCGAAAAAACTAAAACAGAACAAAAAGTTATTAGTAAGTACTGACTATATTAATTTATTTTCATATGATATTAATTAAATAGTTAATAAATAAATAAGTTTATTACTATTCACTAATTATATAATATATATGTAATATGTATACTGGATATATAGATGAACATAAATAATAATATTTTAAATTTTTTCATTCTGCCATGCCACTTGTCCTAATTCACTATCGAAATAATTTGTCAGTGCATCCCGATATCTGTAAATAGATCTGTTTACGTTTAAATTATTATCTAGTTCAATATCGTCCATACCAGTTACCATAAGAAAATCTTCAAATTCATATCCATCACGTGCGCGAACAAAATTATGCAAAACACAACAACGTTTTACAATATCAATTTCTAATTCTATATCAACATCTATTGGGCGGTGAAATATTCTCCATTTGTAGGATAAAATTCCAAACGCACACTCAACATAGCGTCAAGCAAGTGAAAGTCTATAGTTGAAAATCCTTCTATTGATTGGTAAACATTTTCCTGCGTATGGTCTTAACATATTTGTAATAGGTATCTGAATATCATGTATTAGATTAGGTTTTGGGACGTTTAGAGAATTATTTTGTAGTTTCTTATATAAAGTTGAGTTTTTAAAAATTGTAGGGTCCGAGTCTTTGCCAAATGAACCAACATCAATAAATGTGAAACAATAATTAGAATCAACTACTGCTAATAAAACTACAGAAAAAAAATGTTTGTAGTTAAAATAATGAGACCCACTTCCATGTGGTTTGATAACTCTGATGTGTTTTCCATCAATAGTACCTATGCAATTAGGAAATTGTGCACGTTGTTGATAACCTTCCGCGATTTCTAACCATTTTTCTTCATTTGGTGTTGGTATACATTCATTATGCATAACTTCCCATATTTGCGAACACACTCTCCGTATAATACCACCTAAAGTCAAGTCGACCTACCAATTCTTTATTCGTAGTGTAAATCTTGAAGACTGTACTACTCAGGTACCTGCAAAGGGAAAACTTTGATAAAAATAGAATTACAAAAATAAAATTACTGATAAAAATAAAATTAACCAATTACTTAAAGTATGATATCTAGACCATAGACGTATAGTATGTTATGCATGAAACTAAATCCTGCATTTTAGATTCTAAACGTAGTGACGAATGTATAGATTTTACAATGATGTGTGTTTTTTTTGTGTCTCAAAAATCGTTAATTAAGATTTTTTTTTTTATAAGCGTTTATAGTTCAAATTTTTACGAAATCTGTAGAAAACGCGAAAATTTGCAAGTAATTTTGAAGTTGAAAAATCATAAAATTTTTTGTGTTTATAACTAAGAATTAAAATACAACACTAACTTTTCCATAGGTTTTTCTTCAAGCAGCTATAGAAAAAACTCGAAGCATCATTATAGGAAAAATTTTAAGTGTGTTTGAATTTTAAATTTTTTACGAAATCGTGTAACGATAACGATTTATCCTCAAACGATTTTAAATATTTGTTATTATTCAAAAAGTATAAGTCGTAGGTACTTGACAATTTTATCAGTTATTTATATGGCATTTTGTTTACTTGATATAATTTTCTAAATATATTTTGAGTGTTTTTGAGCTATTTATAGACACTGAAATTTTCAATTTTTCTGAAAAAAATTTTTTGAAGTGTCGATAAAATATTTTTTTGGCCCTATCAAATATATGAAAATTGTATACAAAGTTCCTCATGTTATTATTATAGTGATTAAAAATTATAAGAATACATAGGCACAATTTTTTTATTAGAATTTGAAGTTCAGATTTTGACAAAAATTCGTCAAAATCATGAATATTTGCAAATTATTTTGTGGTTCAAAATTCATAAAAAATGTTGCATAAGTAGCTAAGAATTAATAATTTAATACAAGGTTTCTCATAAGTTTGGCTTAAAATAATTATAACAAACTTAAATTTCGGTGCATTCAGGCCATTAAAACATAAACCACTTTATTCAAAACCTACTGGAAAATATACAAGGCTAGGCTAACAAATCATCTTCGTTCATAAACGTTTTTTCATATACAATGATACTTATTATTGGATTCAAATTTAATACATCTATTATAGTGACCTACTAATTGGCTGCTAAACAGCAGAGCGTTACTCACTTGTTTTTTCTTTTGTTTTACACTGTACAAG
>NW_026083185.1:0-58961 GCF_020184175.1 Aphis gossypii
TCTATATTATAAATTACCGGATACTTTTTTGGTTGCATCATCAAAACAACTCAATATTTCAATTAAATCTTGTAGAACCAAACTGTCTTTTAAATTTAAAATTGTAGGTGCATTAGACATTTTTAATAATATAATTGTTATATAATTTTTCAGTTCTAGTATTCTCTTTATCATATGATACATGCTGTTCCACCTTGTAGGAACTTCCTGAATAACTTTTAGAGGCTTTTTGTTTTGATTTTCTTGCTCAGTCAACTCAACAAATCAACTTCTTTAAGTTCTAATGAATCTTGGACGACCAAATTCAGTGTGTGAGCAAAACAAGGAAGGTGACGTATTTTTAATATTTGACAAGCTTTAATCATTGAGAATGCGTTGTATGTTACTATTGTAACAACTTTATTAACAATATCCCAATCTTTTATTATTAGGTTTATTTCTGTTGCAATATTCTCACTAGTATGATTAATGTCCATTTTGTTAGTGGACAAAACTGTACAATGCATTTTATAGTCTTTATCAATAAAATGACAAGTAACTGTTAAAAAACTTTAATTTGCTCTGGAAGACCTTAAATCGCATGTTAAACTTACATAACAAACATTTTGAAGTAGAGCAAATAATTTTTCTTTGCATATTTCATAATTTTGCTTTAATAGAGTCTCTTAACGTTGGCCTACTTGGTAATACATACCTTGGATCAAGTATTTTAACTAGATTTTGGAATCCTGTGTCTCCAACAATAGAAAAAGGTTGGAAGTCTTTATAAACCATTAGAATCAACGCCTTATCTATTTCTTTTTTACGGTTGCTGTCACGGTCATAAACATTTTGTTTTTTAAAATATGTGGATGTTGAATGACTACTTTGAGTATCTTCATCATCTGACTCAACTATAGTAGATTGTATTTCTGGGTGCATTCTCTTAAGATGGTCTTTGAGATTACTGGTATTGCCACTGGTTCTGTACTCTGTTTTACATTTGCAACATTTTGCAAGTTTTCTATCTGTACTTCTGGTAAAAAAGGTCCAAACATCAGAAATTTTCCTTTTACCCATTTTAAGTTAGAAAGAGGAATGAATAATTATTAAAAAACTTTAAAACTTAACAAGATAAAACTAATAAATAGGTACTATTATTTATAAATTTACTAATAAATTTCAAATTATTGATAGTGATAACGACTATCGAAAACTATCGATAGTTCTCCATCACTAGTGACTACACCGTTTTACCTACATCGTACCGGTGACATACGCAGTGTTCACGTAGGATCTTACCCACTTTTTCGTACGACCGTCGTCACGCGTCTTGTTCCCCTTTTTCTCGCAGTATTCTTCCCGTTGTCGCCGTACCTACGTATTTTTGTAAAATATTGTTAAATTTTGTATTTTTATGCTATTCTTATTTTAGTTAATTCGAATAAATAACTACGCCTTTTCGGGCGCTCATAATTGCATTTGTTTTATATACGTTTGGCCCCGTGGCGATTTACCGTCGTCAATTACACGCCAAAAGTATATAAAATTTGAATATTATCATAATATTACTATCGTTTATATCATGTTAAATATAGTGTTATCTGACGTATATTATAGACAAAATAGGTATATTACTGTATTGTTATAATGATTAAAGTTAGTATTGTATTCAACGAATTGAATATTAAATTATTACTATTTTTTTTTTTTACAAAAAAAATAATAATAATAATAATAATTTAATAAAAAAACTGAAAAAATAACAATAAGTACTTACATTTCTGTTTGAGATAAGATATTTGAAAAAAAAAATGTCGGTATCTGTTATAGTCCATTGTGTTCACTTACCTATAGGCTTGGATCACACTATGCGTTTTGTCGGTTACCGAGAATCGATGACCGATTGATAATTAAACCGCAATTACCCAAAATGTATTTATTATTTTATTTTTATATAGCATACCTATTTATAATTTTTTACACAATCATTTTAATTTATAATATTGGTAGGTATGCTGAACAATATAAGCAAATTATCAAATTAATTTACTTAAATAAAATATAGATATTTAAAAAACAAAATAAATAATAATCTTGGTAGGCCTTGGCTTAAATAAACATTGTTAGTTTTACCATCAAATGTTTCTAAAAATTTGATTTGCAAGTTGTGTATTAGATCCTGAGCGGTGCAAAAGAATGTATTGATTTTCCAATAATGTATGTTTTTTCTGTCAGTCAGACATATTTTGGATAGTAAAAATTCTCTGATTTTTGAGATCAGTATCTTTTCTTATAGAAAAGAGAATCTAGTTGGTACTTTTGGAGGTCAAAATTGAAAATTCTGAGTGGTTTTAGAAAACGTTAAGAAAAACAAAAATGAATTTTCTTTTCATAGAGCTAAGATAATAAATTTTAATAGAATATTTCACATATGTTTTTTTACCTAAAACAAAAAAAAAGTTATAAAACTTGAACATTTTATACATTTTTAACAACAAAATAATTTTTAAATTATAAATTTGATAAATTTTGTCAAAATTCAAAATTTAAATAGGTACTTATAAAAAAAATAATTGCACCTATGTATTTTTAATATTTTTTAAATGATTTAGTAACAATATAGAATGAGCTTAGAATTAAATTTTCACGTTTTTGACCAAACAGATAACATTTTGTTGACAATTAGGTATAGAAAAAAAACTTAAAAAAATTAGAAACGATTTAAACAGTTCAAAATAAGTCAAAATATTTTAAAAATAGTATGGTGTATAGAAAATGCCATTATAAAAATTTAGTTAAAATGTCATGTAATTATTTTTTTAAAGTTACTGTTACATCAAAGACCAAAATCGATTTTGTTGAAAAGATACTATAGTCCGGCCGCCGAGAGAACGCTACTGGGCGGCGACCAAAATTCGTCGTTTCTCACGCATCCCTACCACTAAACCCTCTAAAACGCTGGCCGCCGACGCTGTCGCGCAGCTGCTGCCGTCTACCGACGCCGCCGCCGACCAGGAAACGGTGACAGTGTTTGTATCAGTGGCGTGGCGATGGGGGTAATCGAGAGGCGGCCGCCTCTCAGTTTTTTTTGGTGGGTGATGGGTGACACTGGGTGGATGGGAAATAATTTAAATTCATAAGAACGAATTTATGAAAATAACACACAAAAATATATTTTAATGTTGTCTAATATTGATATAATCGAAAGCTCGAAAGCCAGTATCCAGTAGGCAGTGGTTACAAACCATTAGTTGGTAATAATAACTACCTAATAAGTAATAAGTACATTATAGGAATCATATAATTATTTATGTTATGGAAAATGGAAATCAGAAATATAAAAATAGAATAAACTACACAACAGACTAAGATAATATTAGTTATTATCTATAAATCTTGAGTCCACACAGACCACACTGGAAAATATACTTATTATTGATATTAAATTCTAAAAATAAATATTTTTCAACGGAGATAATATGTTGATAACCCATAATGTGTAGTGTATAAGTGTGTGAACTGTGAAGTGAACTGATGAGTTCTGAATAGTGAATAATAACAATATTGTGTATTCTCATTTCTCATTATGAATAATTGTAATTTTTGTGGACGTGTTCGTGATAAAAAATTAAATAACCACAATTGGAAACGTCATACAGATGCGTGTAAACTTAAGCCAAAAAATAAACGAAGGATAGAAAACTTAAGTGTTGCAAACTTTTTTATTAAAAAATAAAAGACTAACGAAGGTAAGATAATTTTTCAAGTATTATGTTGATTTACCATAATTTATATTTTTTTAAATTTTTTCAAAATTGTTCGATTCATATTATTACATTATTTAGAGATTCTTATTCACAAAACATAGGTATCTAGTACCTACTATACAGAGTACAGACTATACTTAACTTTTAAATTGGATGTATAACGGTTCAAACATTATTTTACGTTTTATTTTTGTTTATTGTTCAATTTTCTGAAAACATAGTAATAACGAGCATAGTATGTAATGATGAAGATAAATTATCAAAACCATTACAACTTTCATCATTAAATGTCACAGATGATAAAAAAACTGACAGACCAAGTTATAACCAAACAGGTAAAATATATTAACGTAAAAATTCATATTTATATACTGCTATTTTTGATATTCTAGTGGCTACTCAAACTATTACTTAATTTGTTTTAACTTATATGTAGGTATCTAATAATATAAAATAATATAATGAGTTATTTAAATTGTATTAGATGGTAGAACATGAGGCTCATATTTTTTAAGATTTTGATGTTTTGTTATCATGTGTATGTTAATGAACTTTGTAATTATATAAAACTATAAAATAACTAATAACTTGCTATATTTTAAATTTGAATTCATGCTTTTAAAGGTTTATTCTATTTAAATTGAATAACCTTATAATAATTTTGATTTAAAATAATTATAATTTTATTATAAAATTAAAGTGCAACTTTCCAAAAATATACAATTTAAATATACAATACTATAAATATTATACTGTAATTGATATTAAAAATAATTGATCTATTTAAAAGTTTAAAAATTGTATTTTCTTTTATTAAACAAAATATATATATATATAATTATAGATTTAAGCTCTGATAATCATGAAGCTAATAGATCTACCAATAAGTTTGTTTCAAACAAACATATTACATGCTCTACAAGTTCACTAACAAATACAACTGGTAACATTTGTTGATTCTTAAAATTTTATGCTTTTGAAATATTAAAGTTTACCAATTATTGTTAACTAGATTCTTTAGGTACATTTGTAGATGATGACAAAGTATGTAATACCAATAATACCATCCATGATGAAATACCTTTAGAAGAGAATATTGAAACACATCTAGAATTACAAAGTGTTCCATTAAGTACATAATTCATTGTTTAGTGTTTAAATAATTATAATTTATATGAAAATACAATTTGTAGATACTGTAGTAAACCGACGTTTTTAGTATAAAAACGTAGTTCTAAAGTCCAGTGGCCTATAACTATATCACGCCACCGAGTCGGACCACTGATGCCGTTTCCTGATTGGATTAAACACATCACGCCACTTCATAGACGTAGATCATCCTATTCTCCATCACGGCATGTTCCATATAAATATGAGTCCTCATCATAGATTTAATTAGAGTTAGTTAAGAGTCAGTTAGACTTAGTCAGTGTTGTCACTTGCTCTCCGGTAGTTAAGTACTTGTGCTTATGCTAACGAAAGCCTTTTCAATTATTGTTTTAAAAAGTTAATAAACGTCTTAATTATCTTATTAATCTATTGTTTTAACTTATACTTCATCTCTCCAACCTACGACGAAACGTGCATTCGTCGTAAAAGAAGCGTGCAGCAACCATCACTGGTTACTACAATACTAACAATGATTATTTTGACAAAACAAGTTATGTTATGAATATGCCAGATACTGATTATCAAACTGCTTCCTGCTCAAGTTTTTTTAGAAACTCAACAGGTAACAAACAAAAAAAATATAGTTACTAATTATTATTATAAATTATAATCTTAATATATATAAATCTCATGTCACAATGTTTGTCCTCAATGGACATCCTAAACCACTTAACCGATTTTGATGAAATTTTTTACAACACGTGTAATTTGGTCCAACTTAAAAGATAGGATAGTTTTTTTTTCAAATTTTTTAATATCGGGACAGCTAGGGTTGTCCAGAAAATAATAGAAGTGCTCAAACAGGGATTTTGATAATTTACGGTAGAAATAATTGTTTATAAATGGTTGCTAAGCTACGTAGACTATTTATTATTATTATTATTATTATTTTTATTTTCGGTGACCATAGTAACAATTTTTTATAATTATTCTAATCAAGAACAATTTACCATCATTTTAAGATACATTGACGAAGGAAAACCTCAAGAGCGTTTGATAGCACTAGAAACTGCTTCTGATTCGACTGGTCTAGGTATGTTTCAAGTCTTTTGTAGCATTACAGAAAAACATAGTATCAACTGGAAAACACAGATGATTGCTCAAACATATGATGGCGCTGCTTCTATGCAAGGCAAGTACAGTGGATTGAAATCAAGAATACAAGCAGAGAATCCACGAGCAATGTTTACTTGGTGTTTCGCGCACAAACTAAATTTAGTTATAATTGATACATGCGATTGTTGCATTAATACTAAAACTTTTTTTGGTGATGTTAGTGCTTTAATTGAATTTATGCGTGCTAGAAAGCGGACGGCTGAATTTGTAAAATATCAAGAAATTCTAAATCCAAGAGAACAATAGCGTCGCATCAAACGATTTTCTAATACTAGATGGACATCACATGATCGAGCCTTGGTTGTCATTGAAGAGAAATACCCTGCTCTACTGAAAGCATTGGAAAATATTTCAAAAGCAAATGATTCAGACCGTGATACAACTACATGGCTAAAAATTTAATCTCAGTTATAACATCATTCCAATTTGTCGTGGTTTTAATTCTGATGAGAAAAATATTTTCGGTTACCACTGAAGCTTCAAATTATTTACAATCAAAATCTATTGATTTTATGCAAGCTATCAAAATGATGAATGTTGCTAAGAAAAGATTGCAAATTTTACGTACTGATGATGGATGCACTGAAATAATAGATATTGCTAAAGAATTTGCTACTAAAACAATCTTGTCCAGTGTGACTTTAAAGTGGTAAGGCAAGAAGAAAGAAAAAAATAATGCCCGGTGAACTATCCAGAGATGAAGTACTATGTTCTCCTACTGATTTCTTTCGTTGTAATGTTTGTTTTAAAGTTTTAGACGCCATTATTACATTAATTGATATGAGGTTAATAATTCGCCAGAAATTCTCAAAGTTTTAAGCTTACTTACTCCAGAACGTATGTTATCCATCAAAACCAAAATACAATTGCCTGATAATGCCTTTGAACAGTTATCAAGTTGGATAAACATTGATGTAAATAATTTACAAAATGAATACTTAACATTCAGTAACAGCCTAAATGATCTTTCTAATGACATTAATCCAAGCCAACCAAGTAAACATGTAAACAAAAAAATGAAGGAACTGTTGATCAACAATCTGATACTACCCTAATAGCACAGACCTTCCCGGTTACCGTCTACATAGTGTCCAATTGATACTTAACCGGAATTTCCTGGTGGGCTGCATTTCGACCTCCTCGGAACCGCCTGTGTAGTACCCAATTGATACCTTATCTGGATCTTCCAATGGGCTGCATTTCGACCACCATGGTAACCGTCCGTGTAGTACCCAATTAATACCTATCTGGAACTTCCTGATGGGATGTATTTTAATCGTCCCAAGACCTACCTAGTAATTCAAGCTAATTTTTTACTATATATATTTAAATTTTATATGTATAATCTATAATTGCATTAGTAAAAATTCACTCAACGAATTTAATCAATTTAAAAAATTTAAATTGATAAAAAAAAAAAAAATAATAAAATAAATTGATAATTGTTTTTTTTATTTAATTTTTTTTATGCTTATTAGTTATTATTGCTCTGGTGAATTGTTTATAAGTTTAAAAAGATGGTAAGCAGAATGAGCCAGCAAAGGCTGACTGGATTAGCTTTTTTAAATATACACCGAAATGCAACTATTAATACAGACAACATTATTAATCGTTTTGTGGTTTCTAATAAAAAATTTTTGGACTTAGTTATATAGAACATGAATTATTACTAAAACTTAATTTTTTTTACTATTACTATTGTTATTATTTTTATTTTTAAATTTTAAGCACTATTTTACTGCATCTGCACAGCAGTATGTGCAATATTTAAAGCTAATTAGTATAAGTTGAAATTACATAGGTTTAAGTTTTGGTTTATCAAAGTGGTATGTAAGATTAAAATTTTTTCGCCCTTCCCCTCCACCCATGGAATTAACCTGAAGACACCCCTGGACACAGCAGCTCGCGAATTTCCGTTAACAGACTGTAATTTCAGTATTTGTTTGACTGCTTGAGATTGAGACATTTATAAAAGTTAATTTCGTTTTCTAGTTACTTATACGTTATAATAATATGATTGTTTGATCAGCATACGTATTTCACGGGATATACAAAATATCCATCTATGTTGCGGTATTGTCCAGACCGTCGGTGAACTTCGTCACCTCCGTGTCGCCGCCGTCGGTCGGACCAATGACCGAGCTTATTGGGCTCGTCTGGTGACGCTCTGTCTGGATCGCATATTTTCTTTTATCGACAGCCGCCGATTGCGTGGGTGTTCTATTCTTTCGACCGTTTTTCGTATGTGCACGTATGACGTATGTATGTGTGATTCCGTGAATGTTTTACTTGAATATAACGAACTAGTGTTTGAAGCCTTCAAGTGTTTTTCGTAGGTAAGTATTAAGTAATAAGTATATTAACAAATAAAATGTCATAAGGTAAGTGAAATATTTCTATACGGAGTACCTAATATAACAAGTTCTTGTATTTTTCTAGTGAAGATTCTTAATTAATTCTCTCAGAATGGCATAAGAACTTTTGCCATCTATATTTTTAAGTTTTTAACTAGCAAATCAAAAATGTGTTTTTGTCTCAGTTTTTGAAGTTCCGATGGTTATAAGAATTTATATTTATATATTTATAAGAATGGTTTTTAATTTACCTTCAATAGAGCAGAACTATGTTTAACAAACATTATTTTGACACCTAACAGATACCCACTTATATTAATTTACATCATTACGTCATGTTATAGCCTTATAGGTAGATATTTAATTTTTAAAACATTGTATTATTAACATAATAAAGATTAATAATACCTAGATATTTATAATCTCTTCATTATAGATGAAAATAATACTTCTTATTTAAAATAATCTTCAAACTAAATTAACCTTTTTCTTTAAACTAATGTTTTAATGTTAAAGAATAAACAAATTTTAAACATGGTTCTTTTACAATCATTTTTGATTATGTTACTGATGAATCTATAGGTATATCATGAAATTAATATGTTTGATATTATTTAATGGAGGACGTCTAATGTCTATCCATTTGAAGTTCTTTAACCAAATAGAATGTGAATTATTCAATTACATCCAAAGCTTTTTCTAGTTTTCAAAAAATATTAAAAGGGTACAGTTTTGAAATTTTGAATAATGATTGTAGTATTGAATTTTTCAATTAATTTAATTCTTTATAAATAGCTATTAGCTCATATAGTATAATAACTTTACTATATAATAATATTGACAAGGATTACATTTTATATTACCTATATTAATTGCATCAAGGTAATAACTAATAACTAATAATGTTTAAAATTTAATACTTATACATGCATTTTATTAAATGTTTATAGTATAGTTGACTATAAATTAGACAAATATACTGTCAAGGTTTAATAATAATGTAATAATAAATGCAATAATAAATTACATTTATAGATATTCAATTGTGTGATATTATATTTTTTTACAATAACCAAAACACCACATCACCTACCCACTCATTGTTAACAATTTATAATTAATATAATAAACACACTACACTCTAATATATTTTAATATATGTTATTTACCCACCCATTAAAATAAGAAACTCAAAAGCGACTTCTGAATTATTGACTTCGCCACGTTACTATTTACATTATTTGTATTTTACACACATTTTTATTTTATACAGACTTAAGTATATTTTATTGTTTTTACATTTAGGTATATAGTTAATATTAAAAGTTAAGACCATGTCAGATTTAAGTAGCGCTGAAGAAGATGTAGGAATTATAGAACTAAGGTATGTAATTCAATAATAATTACCTATTCTTTAGGACACACGATTTCATAAAATTGACCATTTAATTATTACATGATGTATAGTTAACTATGTACTTAATTAACTTTTTATGTATGTACAGTTTGTATTTATAGTCATTTATCCCAAGATTACAAGACATTTATTTTAGGTGTAGCAAAATATAATTTTGGTTACACCCCAAAAAATGATTTTAATAAAAAAAATTAAAAGTATTTTTAGATTCTGAACGAAGTGATGAATGTATTGATTCTATAATGATGTGTGTTTTTTTTTTGTTTTTGTGTCTGTGAACAGCATAACTTGTCAAAATAATGCTTAAATTTCAAACTTTGGGGGTGTTTTCCGATGGCAAAATTATCTTTAGTACATTAATGCATTATAGAGGCCAAAAGTAAACATTTTCCAACAGTTTTCATACAATTTTTAAAAAAGATTTTTTTATATGGTTATAACTTAAAAACTTATCACTGTAAATACTTGAAAATTTCACCAAATGTTTATATAAGTGTTCTTTATATACAGTTAAATTTTCAAAAGATTTTGAGACAACTGAAATTTTCGATTTTTCTAAGAATTTTTTTTGAAGTGTTAATAAAAAATTTTGGGTACCCAACAAAACTTGAAAATTTAATACAAGGTTTCTCATGATGGGTTCTTAATGTATTTTAAAAAAAAATCAAAATTTGTTGGTCACAACTTTTTTTTATAAGTGTTCATAGATCAAACATTCACGATATATGTCAAAATCACGAAAATTTGCAAGTAATTTTGTAGTTGAAAAATCATAAGATTTTTGTGTTTATATCTATAAAAAAAAGAATTTACAATTTTTTTTTTATTAGCATTTGAAATTCAAATATTGACAAAAATTCAAAATCATGAATATTTGCAAATTATTTTTTAAGTATAATTCATAAAAATTTGTGTGTATGCAGCAAGAGTTGAAAATGTAATACAAGTTTTCCATAAGTTTGGCTAACAATAATTATAAAAGAAATTACATTTTGGTGTGTTCAGGCACATTAAAACATAAACCACCCTTTATATCAACCACTGGAAATTATATCCTAGGCTGACAAATCATCTTCGTTCAGAATCGTTTTTAGTATACAGTGATACCTCTCATTGGATTCTAATTGAATACATCAATTATAGTGACCTACTACTAATACTTTTATTTCATATCAATATTTAAATTGTATAAGAATAGATAAGTAGGCAATCAGTGTTGGTTCATCTTACATTTTTTATTTGGCAGAAATTTAGAACAAAAAATTTTTTGTTTTAGTTTTTTATTACATTATAAACATTATCAATTTTTGCATAGACTTAGAAGACCAGATAATGAAATATCAGCCAGACAATTAAGGCGAAAAATTCACAATGATACACAACTTCTAACAAAAAAATTATTTCCAGATGTTTGTACAAATAAATCTTCTAAAACATCTTTATCTCTTAATTGTGACCAATATATTATTCCTGATTCATTGCAAGACTTAAACAATGATTTAGAAAAAAGTTATTCTTCAATAAAATGCACAAACTATACTAAAAATAATAATTATCAGTTGTTACAATCAAATAGTACTTTTTTTGCCAACCACATCTAATCAAAAAGATATCTCGTCTGAAAAAAATGAAATTTCTTTTAGAAATAAAATAACCCGGGCTGTTGCAGAACAGATAACTCATAAATCTTTGAATAGATTACTACAAATTTTAAAGACTCATTCTTGTCATAGTGATTTACCATCCGATTGTCGATTTCTATAAATACACCTAGAACTTCAATTATAAAAGAAGTTTATCCTAGTTATTGTTGGCATAATGGTTTGGAAAGTGGAGTACAAAATTTTTTGAAATATAAAGGTCAGCTAATTAATGATACTATTGAATTGATTATCAATATTGATGGGCTTCCCATCAGTAAATCTTCAAACAGTCAATTATGGCCAATTCTAGGATCAGTTTTTGGTTTTAAAGATATTTTTATTATTGGAATCTATCATGGAAATTCTAAAAAACCTGAAGATGCTAACTTATTTTTAGAAACATTGGTTGAAGAATCTAAATATGTAGTAGAAAATGGTATTTTTTTTAATAACAAAAAATTACGTTGTATAATAAAACTTATTTGTGCAGATGCACCAGCAAAATCTATGATTCTAAATGTCAAAGGATATGCTGGGTACTCAAGTTGTACAAAATGCTGGGATGAAGGTGAATATTATGAAAAAAGAATTTGTTTTTCAGATAAGGCAGGAAAAGAAAGAACTGATCATGAATTTTTTTTAAAGAGTGATGAGAATTATCATTTAGGTGCTAGTGCTCTAGATGAAATTCCATTATTAGGCCTTGTCACTAATGTGCCATTAGACTATTTGCATTTAATTTGCTTAGGTGTTGTTAAAAAACTTATACATTTATGGTTTTGTGATAGCCTTAAAGTGAAATTGCAATTTCGAAAAATTAAAATAATTTCAAATTTATTAAAAAACAATATACATCCATATGTGCCTTTAGAATTTCAAAGAAAACCTAGAGCATTAAAGTATTATAAGCAATGGAAAGGAACTGAGTTTAGACAGTTTTTGCTGTACAGTGGCCCAGTTGTCTTAAAAAATGTTTTATCTAATGAAGTATACAATCATTTTATGACTTTACATGTTGCGATCACTATCCTTTCTTCAAACAATTTTTGCGCCGATACATCAAATTTACTTTATGCCCACCAATTACTTCAACATTTTGTTACATCTTTTAAAACTATTTATGGACATCACCATCTCTCACATAATGTTCATGGATTACTTCATATAGTACAAGATGTAAGAAATTTTGGATCTTTGGACATGTTTAGTACTTCCAAATTTGAAAATTTTATGCAAAAAATGAAAAAAACTTTTACGGAAAGATGACAAACCTCTTCAACAAATTCTCGAAGGATTCATGAGATCACATGTTTTCGTGAAGAAGAAATTACGTCTTTTTTACACAATGATAACATAAGTTTCAAAAACCCTCATTCCAATGGTCCTCTTTTAAATAATTGTTCAGATTTTCAGTTTTCAACTTTGTTATTTAAAAATATGACATTTAAAATTCAAACAAAAGCAAACAATATTTGTGGTCTTACTTCAGGGAAAATAGTCATCATCGAGAATATAATAAATTCCAAAATAAATAACGAAAGTTACATTATCGGCAAGGAATTTTTAGAAATGAAACCATTATATACTAAACCTTGTATATCTTCTCATTTGGGTATTTATTTGGTTTCAAATCTTTCTGTAATAAAACAATGGTCCTTAAATAATATTATCCAAAAATACTTTTTGTGTAAAATTGATTTGGAATGTTATGCTGCCTTTCCACTTATACATGTAGACAGTAAATGAACAGTAAATAATGTAAGTAATTTCTGTAAATTAAATTTTAAATAAAAATGTATAGTATTGTTGAATAAAATAAAATAGAAATTTAGAATTATGTTTTCTAAAAATACATGTTTAAAATATGTTATTACTTATTAGGTACATAATGTGTAGCAATAATTAAATAATAATTCAAAAATAGTAAATAATTTATTACTTTAATAATAATACTTATGATTACCTACATTACGGTGTTAAGAAGAAAATAATATTTACAATTATTAAGAAAAAAAAAAAAAAAAAAAAAAAAAAAAAAATCAAAAAAATCAAATTTAATAAGATTTTTTTAAATTATATTTTTAGCTCTAATTTAGCCAATTTGAGTTTACAATACAAGTTGATACATCAAAATTACTTAAAAAAAATAGAACAATCCAAAAATGATATTTAAAATAGGGGTTGCCATTAAAAAAAAATAAAGTTTTGTTGCGCATGCGTAAAATACTTAAGTTAAAAAATTTTTAAATCATAGAAATGTATGATCTGTAAGTCTTATTTAATGTCCCGCAAACAGAATTGAAAAATATTAAAAGGGCAATGAGTGATAAAGTGTACCCTGTCTCTTGGGACACACGGTATATATATGTATATATTTTTTTTTACAATATTAGTTACTTAGTGCTATTTAATTATCATATACTTTTTTCTAATTTTAGTGGCTTAATTCTATTTAATTATAAAAAAATGCATATATTTTATTTTTATTTTATTGTAATATAGGGGAGACCTGGGTAAGTTGACGAATCTAAGGTTTGATGTATTTTTAAAATATACTGCCTTTATATATATTAGTAAATTTTACACACATAGATAGAGGAACTTTTGAAGAATTTTCTAAAATTAAAAGTTAGACTTAATTTTTTTTTAAAGGATTAAAAAAATAAAATTAAAATAATTTGGAATTCGTCATCTTACCCATGTGCTGGGGTAAGTTGACATTTTGCCGGGTTAAGTTGACATAGCATAATTTATATTATGTTTTAATGAGTAAATATTCTTTTTATAAAGTTCAATGCATTTATTTAAAAATCAAAAAATTCAAATAGTCTTGAAAACAAATATAACAATAAAATAACATTTTTCTATCAGTCTGAAAATAAAATAAAATAACATAAAATAAAATTGTAACCTTGTTCAGCCTTAATATTAAATATCTAAAACAATAAAATAAATTTTTCCTTCAGTCTGAAAATAAAATATTCAGTCTTAATATAAAATACATAAAATAATATAAAAATCAACTTATAAAATATGTTTTCTGCAAAACTCGCAGGTGAATGTTTTCCAACATTCTACTCCTGCACAAAGTTCGTGAGCCCATCTTCCACACTTGATACACTTAATCCACGATTCACCGTTTTTATCGTTACGATAAAGTTCTTGGCAAAAAATACATTCTTCGTCATAACTTGATTCTTCATTATCTGTATCAACATATGGAACTTCATCATCTTCCGATTCTTCAGAAGATAAAATTATTTTGCGTCTAACATTTTTCCCACGCAGTTTTTTATTTTTTATCTTATTTTCTTTTAATAGCTTTCTTTTTTCTAATCGTTCTTTTTTTTTTTGTTCATTTAAGATTTTCTGTTGTTCTTTCATTTCTAATATGGATTTTACTGGTGAGCTTGTTATTTCTAAAGTTGGCATTTTGGCCCTAGGTTTGCGTTTGGAAACAGGTCTCACTGCCACTGGTAAAGCTGGTAGTTTTGCTGGTTGAATGTGTTCAATTGTCCGACTTGATCCAGGTATAGGTTGCTCTTCATTCATTGGCCTAGGTATAGGGTGCTCTTCATTTATTTGTCCAGGGATAGGCTGATCTTTATTTATTGTTTCAGGTATAGGCTGCTCTTCAATAGTCAATGGTCTTTCTGTAACTTCCGCAGAAGCAAAATCATAATCCGAAAAAATATTTGGATTAAAGGGTTCTATACCACAAGCACTGAAACCTTTTATGGCATTTCCTACAGTAGCAGCTCTATTATATGATTCACCAAATAGTTTTCCAATATCACGATCATTTATTGCACGTCCCGGGTTATTTACCATAAATGTATCACAAGCTTGACTATAATACGTCTTCAGAGGCCCGAAAATTGCAACGTCTAGTGGTTGTAACTTATGTGTGGTATGGGGAGGAAACCCAAGCATTGTAATATTATGTTCACGACAAAAACGAATGGCTTGTAGAGAAACATGCGAAACGTGGTTATCCAGAATTAATAATATAGGATTTTCAGGAGTTGCTTTTACATGCTTACAAAAATGCTCAAGGTAAAGTAAGAAACTGTCAGAAGTCATCCAACCATTATCATTACCTATAGCCACTGAACCAGGAGGTGCTCCTTCTATTAATTGTTTATCCATACGTTTTCTTGCAAATATTAGAAAGGGTGGCACGTATACACCTGTAGCACTTATTCCTAAAACGACAGTGATATTTTTTCCACGTTCTGCAGACACAATTTTTGCAACTCTTCGTGCGACAGTTGGAGAAATAACTTTTGGTAGTTTAGTTGGCACGCTAGAGATACCAGATTCGTCCACATTGAATATCTGGCTGGCATTAAAATGTTTTTCAAGTTTGATTTCTTTTAGTTTGTCAAAAAATGCGCCAACATTTATTTTATTGAACGCCATAAGCCGACCAATAGAAGTTGCTTCTGGTTTTCTAACACTAAAGTTATACTTAGACATAAAGTTATACATCCAATCATCACCTGCTAGCTTAGTCTGTTTATTGAACCGGTGATGAATACCATTTTCCTCAGCAAAATCATACACTAACCTTTGGCACTGTAATTTTGTCAGACCGAAAGAACGTTTATCAATATCAGTAATATAATTTTGTAGTGTTTCCAATTGTTCATCAGTAAATGTGTTCTTAAACCTGCCTCCATTTGTCGGATAATCCTACAGCAAAATTAAATATATAATTTGTTGTTTAAAATTAACAAAATAATTTACTTCTGGTTTTTTTTTAAATATCGCTTCAGTGTTGGTTCTGGTATACCAAATTTTTTTGCAGATTTATTACATGAAGGTTTTACATCGTTGATGTAGTCATTTATAGCCAATTTTATTATTGCTTTGTCCCACGTTGGTTCAGTTTTCCTTTTATAGTTTCTTGGCATTGTATCTATGACGTAAACGTAGGTACACGAATTAACAAAAATATTTAGTATAAAATATAATCAAGTGGGGTAAGTTGGCGATAGTCATCTTACCCACGTCAACTTGACCCGATCGATAATATTTTTGTCTTTTTAACATACGTAATAAATATTAAGTATACATAAAAATAAAGCTTACACTATACTTTATTGATTCAAAATAATATATAATGGATTTCACTTACCTTTTTTTGAAAAAACGTTATTACAAAACACAGAAAATTAAAGTGTGTACGGTGATAACAGATAATCGTAAATAAAAACAAATGGTCTTTATCATGATTATTTCGTATCGGTTAAAATAGTTGTTCCTAACATCATTCCTTACATTTCTTGTAAAACATCAGCTGTTAATATAATCTACTATCAGTTATTATAAATTCGTCATCTTACCCAGCTCGTCAACTTACCCGGGTTTCCCCTAAACTGATATAGTTGAATGTTGTTAGGTGTTATCAATAAAAATAACTACAATAAAATTAAATATTAAATATTAACTTTAATTTCAATATGTATACTAATAATAAGTTATAATTAGATTTGCTCACAAATGAAGTATATTTGTTTGTAAAATCTTTAAAAGAAGAAATAGTTATCGATTATTTTGAAAATTTTGAAAACTTAATATTATTTGTGGGGCATTGTTTACATCCCTACTAATTGCAATGAGCTCTAATTGACCTAATCATAAATAATTAAAAATTTAAATGAATTCCTTACAAATTACAGCACTTGGTAAGGTTGACACGATGGTCAATGACACCTCATTTATGCTTAAATAGCTTCATGAGGGGTATTCCAGTATCTTCTTTTCTATCTAAAATTAATTTTTTACAAGACTCATATAGAAAACATTCAGACCAAATTGGGATGTATATAAAACTTTTCAGGAAATTTATGGCACCTTAACAGACTGCAATCAGGAATTAATGGGATAGATGCAGACCATAATGGTCTATGTTAAATACTTGGTCTAGTTAGTTCCTGGCAGGCAGTTTTTTGAAGAGTCTGAACTAGGACATTTGGAATCCTACAGACCGTCTGAGACTTACCCAGACTGGTCCGGGATTTAAATAGGTATTTCTTATAAACAGTCTCAAAGTCTGAAAATTCAGTACTAAGACCTTCCTGGGAGGGTCCATGTGTTCTTAGGGTAGTTCAGAAATTAGCGATGATTCTGAAATTGAAGAAGCAAGTACAATAAAAATGTCTAGTTTAGACATTTTGAGTTTTTTATCAAGCCACAACTTAATTGCAGCTTTTCCAAATCTGTACTTGGCATATAAGGCGTTGTGTATCATCCCTGCATCATCTGCATCTGCTGAACGGAGCTTTTCTAAAGTAACTTTTGATTATTAATTCATAATAATAGAACAATAAATAAATAAAGTAAATAGAACCATTATAGACTAGTAGAATTTTCATATTTGTCTAACAAACTAACTTCTACAATGTGTATGTTTGTAAGACGGTGACAACACTTGGGTGTGTAACACTTCTTAACTTTATATTTCATATTTTTATTAATAAATTATTGTATTATTTTTTAATTAATTTTTCTTAAAACACAAATTGTCATAATAATGATTTCAGGTAAAACTAGTTAAATCTAGACTTCGGTCAAGTATTGGGCAGAATCGGCTGGAAAGTCTACTGATATTAAGTTCTGAAAAAGATATTGAAATCAATCGTGATGAAGCAATTAATATATTTGCTAGGTCCTCTGATCTTTTAATGAAAAGTTTATTATTTAAATAAAATATCAATTGATATTGTAATAAATTGTAGTATAACTTATGTTACCCTATTTATTTAAATATACAAAGCAGAGTAATCTATTAAAAATATTGTCTCATTTCATGGTGTTTAAATTAATTTTATAATTATTATCTGTATGGCTTAAAAATTGTTTGTGAAAGGCGATGACCCCCCCCCAACCCTATAAATATTTTTTATAGGAACATTTTTAATTGTGAGACAAAATGTTGGTTGATGGTAGGTGGGTGGGTGGGTATTGCAAAATATACTTGCCTCTGAAAATATTCGAGTTCACCACGCCACTGGTTTGTATACAAAGCGTATCATAGTGTTTTCGATATTCTACGTTATTGAATACATACACTATACACAACATTTTTGTTTTTGTTTTTTGGGCACACAGTTTTCGCGTGTTTTAGTAAACCGTTATTTTTATTTTTTACGTTTTTTAAAAAAATACAACATGGACGACGAACATGTAACTGTATCTCCAGCTAAATAAAATCCAAAAGGAAAAGTAAGTGTTTATATTACTATTTTCCTATTGAAAATTTTTAATTTTCAAATATATATTTTTTCTTTAGTTTATTGGCACTGGTCAAAGGAAAATTATAATTAATCTCTACAAATATTTCGTTGAAAACAGTCTGAAAATCCAGACAGCCCCCGATTGACTTACAGACAAATGCTATTAGAAATTTCAAAATCTTCAGGTATTGGACAACGTACAATACAAACAACATTGTCGGAGTACAAAATACAAGGTACAGTTTCATCGCCTACCAAGGAAAAACATAGACCTACAGTAATTGAAAAAATCGACAAATTTGATAAAAACGCAATTAGGCAAAAAATTCACGATTTTTGGAGGAACCGTGAAGTACCAACAATTAAAAAAATTTTGGTAGCCATTAATGAGGATGAAACATTGCCTAATATGAAACGTACGTCATTCCAGGCAGTGTTAAAAGATTTACAATTTGAATACGTGAAAAAAAATCGTAATAGTGCACTTCTCGAAAGAGAAGATTTAATAACTTGGCGCTGAAGATTTTTAACCAAAATAAAGCATTACAGAGCACAAAACAGACCGATATACTATTTAGATGAGATATGGGTCAATGCAGGCGAGACACACAGCAGGACATGGCTCGACACGACAGTCAAAACATCACGTGATGCATTCCTTAAGGGCCTAACTGCAGGACAAAAGGAACCCTCCGGAAAAGGTAAGCGTCTCATCGTTTTACACATCGGGTCGTCAGATGGTTTTGTCCCGAGTGTGTAGCCGTTCTCTTAAAACTGATAAGAGCTGAGAAAAAAAAAGAAAAACTTGTTCAGATCATGTATACCAACACTAAAACATAAATTCCCTACACCGTTACCATAATGACATTACCAACATAAAAATGTATAAAACTTATATTTTATGTATTTGTATTCAGTATTGACATATAAGTGTCATATTATGTATGCAATGCCACAAATAATTAATATTCATGCAATATTCAATTATTGTTGTATTTCCTAACAATCGATTATTTTGAAACTGAACCCGCAGCCCGCACGTTTTAACTGTGCATAGCAGTCTTGGCGACAGGCATAATATTATATATTTATATTATGTAATTATACTATCTGTATTCAGTCTGGTTTTAAACACGTATAAAAATTATTTTTAGCATTCTTATCCGCTAGAATTGTTTGCAATTGTGTCTATAAATATTGTTTTTGTATAAATATCGATATATTAAAAGAGGGGAAAAATCTGATTATAATATACAATGGACTCAAAAGTACCGTCGGCGGCGTCGGGTCTAAATCATAATGCTATTTCATAATTATTAATTTCACTTTAGTCGTTGGCTGTCGTGTATGTACTATATATGTACCATCGCCTTAATAATGTATATCTGTTGTTTAAATATTGTTATTTGTTAATCCGTTTTCGCATTTTCCTATATTGAGATTAATATTTTATATTTATACTTATATTTGCTATAATATATAACATTTTACAATATATTAAAATGGATAAAACATCCGAATTGGAACAATGGTTACTTGAAGAATTTCCATCTAATATTGACTCATGACATAGAAATGTCTTAAATTGATCATAAGATGATGAAAGTCAATGCATCGATATGGGTAAGTTCATGGCCGGTCCTATATAGGGTAGGTCAATTGGGATATTTGTCCTAGCCCCCGCGCGAATTTTAGGGCCCCGCGATTACGTCATGAAAACTAGGTATGTTGTATGTTGCTAGTATGTAGTTAAATTGAAAAAAAATAATTCATAAATATTAAATTCATAAAGTTATAATATGTTTTTGAGATATTGCATAAAAATATATTTTATAAATAGCGTTATAGACTTATGGTTAATAATAGTTCTAATAATTCCTATTCTCGGTCGATGCTTAGTGTTATCGCATGAACGCTGACGCTATCAATTATTTCGTTTTATTTTTATATGTTGTACATGCAATTTGAAAACAATACGATCCGACGATACTGATAATTTTACATTTTCACTTTTAAATTGTACACATGACAAATTATAATTTTTCATGATTGTATATGCAATAGGCATCGTCGCATACTCGCGTCGCTACCATTTGGATAATAATATACGACTTTTACTAATCGTATTCGTTATTAATTATTCAATTATATTTAATAAAATAATTATTGAACATTTAACTTGAGATAATATCAACGCAATATTTGTTTCTCTCTCAGACCCATGCGCAACATAGATAAACCGTATTCACCTAACATTGTTTTTATGATTTTTGATTAATCTTGAGTACAAAATTTAAACTAGGGCCAGCCCTAATTATACCGATATTTTTTATTAGTTGAACAAGTCTTCCGAAGAACAAAGGGAACCAATTATTGTTGTTATTCATCATGATGATAATAATAGTAAGAAAATTAACATTTGTGTAAAATTTATTTCATTTGAAAATTAAAACTGCATTTACTCTATAGAAATCACACCCATCAAACTTGGAGTTGCAAAATGTTTGGATTATCCTGCAATGGTTATACCTTTTGAAGAAAGCAACACAAATTCTCTCAACAACTCTGGTAAGTTTCCAATCATAATCTTTGACTAACTAAAATAGCAATAAACTTTTATAGCTATGGATAGAAAATTTAAAACAAGGTTCCACGTAAATAGGTTATTTATAAATTACTTTATTCATAATAATATCATCAAATATATTTAGTAATATCATAGGCTGACTGACTGTCCTGGCTCAGAATCGTTTTTCTTATACAATGATATATATATATAAAGTAGGTACTAAGTAGTACATATTTAATTGTTAATATAAATATAATAAGTAAAAAAAATTAATGGTTATAATATTACATATTCATAAGGGTAACTTATAACTATTTACTCAGTATCCCCTACACATTTGATGAGTTAAAAATAATAGTTAACAGCCTTGAATATTTACAAGTCATTATTTATAAAAGTGTGTATAATTAAATTGTTCATAAGTAATTTCATATAAAAGTTATAACAATAAAAGAGGTATACATTAAATTATTTACAAGTAATTGTGTATAAACATTATAAAAATAAAATTGGTATGGTATAAAATTGGTATGAATAAAATTGTTTCAAGTCATATTAAAAGTTACTGGCTAGTGGCAAACACATTAATTACTGTTCCTAATAAAAACATAATGAGTCAACATAAGTAGGTATTCAAATAAAATATAAATCATAAGTATACCAATGGTTGCGGTCGAACTTGTTTTCGATAATAACCATCCATAAGATGGCCTGCTCTTCGTAAAAACATGGATAAATCTCCATTCTCATTAAGTATACCAACATAGTTTTGTATAGTACTGGTAACTTCTGCTCTATCAATCTGAGATAGATGAGATCTGATCTGAAAATATTTTTAAGATACATCTTACAATTTATAATGTATTTAAATAATAATAATATATAGGTATTTTGATTTCAGAATAAAATTTCATAAGCTTTTACCTGGAGATGCCTGCGAACTTGATCCATTTCCAAATAATATTGATTCTCAACTATCAATAGTTTCTCTATAATAACAGTAGGTAAGTCTTCAATTAATACAAATAATCTAAATACATAATTAGCTAGATGGTAATTATACCAAATACAAATTCTGCCAAGCATGTTTCCAAATTAGGCCACTCCCAGACAAAAAGCACCATATGAAAAAAAAATAATTCATTTGACATTTTATTATTATATGAACTAATTTATAAATAAGTTATACCTTCAGCAATTATTTTTTATAATATATTAAGTACACAAATGGTACAATTTCGGTCCGTTAAGGCTATAAGCCAATATATTTTTCGTCTAATTTTTGTAGTCCAATAAATGTTTTGTTTAATATTACACAATTCAAAGTTTTGAATTATATTGCAATTATATGGCATATTTTTACACTTTATATTGCATAAAAATCCTCGCTCTATACATAACTGAAAACAAAAATTGGTATAGGACCTTATGTTTAGGACGAATAGTCTTATAACCACACAAACACATACATACTCATTAACAACGTAGCACAGTATTCACAAGTCTTGATAGATACCTAATAACATAACCTATTTAGTATACTTACTCTGTGTCTGAAAATCGGTGATACCTCATTTACATAGAACCATACTCATTAACAATGCAGTACAGCATTCACAATTCTTGATAGACACTTAATAACATTAGCTGTTTAGTATACTTACTCTGTGTCAAATCGGCAATGCCCATTCACATAGAAACACATTAATACATTGTAATACAAACAAATCAATAGAACAATATTCACAAACATGAATATATAATTAAATTAAATATACGCATGAAATCCCAGATATTGGGATGTTTTCCAATCTGCGTCTTCAGTGTGGCATGAAAAGACTCGACATAATTGTTAGTTCGAACTTCTGACCTAAAATATATTACAACAAATGAAAATAAACTGTGTATGATATTTTGTAAGAATTCTAACCCAAAGACACTTATGTTTGCAGCAGTTATTTGTATGAACCAAAAATCTTGGATGTAGCCAAATAGAAATGCTTGTAGGCGTTCGCGAATATCTGGTTGTTGGTTGACATAATCTACGATTATTTGAAAACCATCAAGCATTGTAAAATTGCAATTAATTTGGGATTCTGCTGGAAGATGAGGTAGAGCTAACACCTACAAATTAAAAACCCAAATTGAATTTAATCGAAACTAATTTTAGGAAAATTTAATAATAACAAAAATGTTTCATCATATATCATATTACCATGCGTAAAACTGTAGCAGCCTCAACACTGGTCTGAAATAGATGAAATAGTCCGTTCATGCTCCTTTTGCAGTACCGGATAACAGACTATATAATTTGATTTAGTGAATACTCAATACATTAATAATACATTTATATGAGTGAATACATTAATAAAAGTAACATATTTTATTATATAGGTACTCAGTTTCTCAAAAATCATAGATCGACTCACTTGGCAGTAGTGAAACCAACACCCCTGAAGCTTTGTATGAGGCAAAACAATCCTTACTGCGTTCATCAAACCTCGTTCATAATCTGTTATTATGGTTAACTGGTTGTAGTTCAGAGGTAAAATCTGGTGTACAACTCTAAAGAAGGACTCGTATGTGGACTGTGTCATTCTTGTAGTCAATGCATACACCATTGGAAAAGACTGGGTAAAAAAAATCATATTAATTGTATATACAATTAATAGTTTAAAAAAATAACTTACCACATTTCTGTAAACTATATGAAAAGTAAGCAGGCAGCCTTTTTTCAAATCAGGAGGATTTCTTGGCACAGTTTTAAAAGTCCCATCTACTCCTGCGATGGTAATTAATTGGAGTAGTTCTCCACTATATTTTCCAATGGCATCTGTATTAGCAAATACTACTCCAACTAGTTCTCTATCTACTATCAATGGACAACCATGTTGAAAAAATCTAAATAAAATAAAAATAATAGTAAGTAAATAATAAATATTTGAAATTTATTTCATGAACCTTGAAGAAGGGCGCTGCAGGGTTGAAATATATGATGTTGATGTGGTTGGTTCATTCAGGATATGTGCTAACTGTTCAATGGTAGTTGGATTTTTGGACGACGACGACGTCGCATTTTATTCAGACAAAACCGGGACTGTAAATGTGTATAGTTTTGTGCACCTTCTGGATTTCTAAGACAGTTAAGGTTGTACAATTAAAACTTTAATCTTATTTATGCTAATAATTACAAACATTTTAAAAACATATAAAGTTTATCCAGATTACTCACAACACAACTTCTCGGTTATAAATTTGTCGGATTGAAGTAGCCAAATTGCCGGTACTTGTTCCAGCTAGACCAATAGCTCTTCGTAAATGCACCATTGGAATGTCAACATTTGGAGGGAAATGGTTGTGTTGAACCCGAGTCATTATATCACCATTCCCTTTTTTTATGTCCATAGTCCTGACCCAAGCTGTTGACGGACAATGTACCGCAACAGTCTTTTGATTTTCACAAATTAAATATCTACATAGCAATAAAATAATTAATAAATAATATTATAATACAAATTAGTAAGCAATGAATCATTATATTTCATAAACTATTTATTTAAAAACTATTTAAATGTATAAGTGTGTTGGTAACATCTGTTAGCTTACTAAATCCTTACTTACGTTTTATCGTTCCTTGCACCATTTTTATAATACCTATAATACAAGTTATCCATAAATACTACTGAATTTATTCTGACACCAGGTAAAATCGTAAATGTTTCGGCTCTCTGACGCTGGATATTTGCCAGTTGACCTGGTACAAAAATAATATTTTACATTAATTGAATTATCATATAAAATTCATATTGGTATCCTACAGAACTAACAATATCAATAATTCATATAAAATACCATTGTTATCTTCTTCAATATCATCTTCTTCCTCCTCTTCGTCAATAACACATTCTTCCTCCTCCTCTTCAAAACTGTTGAAATCCATCAACTCTTCATACTGCAGTTCATTATCTGAATCGATGAAAATAACAAGTGGATTTAATTTAAGAGGAAATTAAGTAATATTTAAAGTGTTATTTTGAATGTATTTTTTTTTATGTTGAAACTATGTATAATGCATTTTGTAATAACTAATAATTACTTGAGGATGTACTTATATAATTGATATTCACTTAAATAAACTATAAATAGCACAGAAAAAAAAAAAATATATTGTTTTGGCTAGGTATAGTAGCGTTTCCGAGTTGTTTTATTCCCTTAGACTTAGGAGACTTAAATTAAATATGATGCCCCTTATGTCCCTAACATGTCCCCTTCCATTTCTAACACTTAAACCACTAAATAATAAGGAGTACATCTGCTTATAAAAGGTGTGAAAAAAATGTTTAATACATATATATAGAAATAAATAATACTTGGTAAGTAATCGTGGTCGCGTAGTGCATCAATACCACTGAAAGCCATATTCGCTGAGTTGGTCCTTTAAGTGAAGTTAAGTTTTAGAAAATTAATAAATAATTAAAGATCAAGAAAACGAATAAATAATTAATGTATTTTAACAGGCTGTCACACGAACTGATATTAAATTATTATTTGGAATATTTACTTTTATTTTGGTTGGTATGAGATACTATTTGATATGCTCGTTTTTCTTTTTCTTATCATTTTTAGGAGAACGGCTTTTGGCCCTTTTGTCCCGGGGGGCCTTTTATGTTTCGAATCGAAAACCAATTCAACAGACTACCACGACGAAATGAATGGTGATACATTCTATGAATGGTTTGTACGTATTCTGCCATTATTAAAAGAAAATGCCATAATTGTGATGGACAATGCCTTATATCACTCGGTGAAGAAATGTAAAATACCAAATATGTCTTGGAAAAAACAAGAAATCGTAGATTGGCTCGAGAGTAAAGGTGAGATTGTTATCCATCCGATGTGTAAAAATGATTTAATGAAAGAAGTGAGAAAATTAAAAGATGCATACGACAAATACGTGATTGACGAATACGCGAAAGACAATAAAAAACTCGTATTGCAATTACCGCCATACCATTGCGAGCTAAATCCGATAGAGCTCGCGTGGTCATCAGTAAAAAGTTATGTTCGGACACACAACACACATTTAAAATAAAGGACGTACTTGAGCTACTAAAAAAAGGGGTGGAACATGTAACACCAGAAATGTGGACTAATTTTGTCGGACATGTCATAAAGGAGGAAGACAAGTTTTTGAACCTTGATCATTTAAGCGATGAAGTAATGGACGGACAACCCGACGAAGAAGAACGTCATATCCTTACCATAGGAAGGGGTGATACAAGTTCTTCGGATTTAGACTCAGATTGATTTTTTGTGCCTATTTAAATTATTTTGATTTTTTTTTTTTTATATTTTTTTTTTTTTTTTTTTCTTAATTCATATTAAAATGTAATCTATGTTATGTACAATTACTAATTTTTGTTAGAATAACTAAATAAATGCATATATAAAATACTGATGTTAAATAGATATTATTTGTATTGTTTTTGTATACACAATAGGTACGCCTGACACCAGGTATTATTTTTTTCATAGTGTGTTACTTATGCCGGTGTATACAACCATCGTTTACTGCTAAGCGGCGGCAGCTGTGGAATTAGCCACCGGTCACTGCGTACTGAGTGGGGGAATTTATGGCGGCGACTAGGTGGTAGAGTGGGAGAAATTTGGGTACGATACCGCGGAGCTCGATCATTTGGATGCGCGAGCGAGTAGCGTTCTCTCCGCGGCCGGAACTATATTAAAGAAAATCCTAGCATAATTACTGTCCTAAAAGGTGATGACAGGCAAATAAAAAGAAATTTTAAATAAAAAAAAAAAGCACACATCATTGTAAAACTAACACACATTTGTCGCTCCGTTCAGAATCAGAATATTATTTTTTTTATAAGCGTTTGAATTTGTATTTTTTACTATATAATTCATAAAATATACTTAGTAATATACTGACGGAATTATTTTTTTAGTTAAATAATTATTATTTGTGCCCTGATTATATGTATTTAATTGTACAGTAAAAGAAGTTAAAGACAAAAAGTGGAGACATATTAGGGATGCATATATATGTATCAGAAGAAAAAAATGTAAAAAGTGGGTCCGAAGCAAACAAAAAAAAGCCTTATGCTTATGCCGAATCAATGTAATTTTTAAACGTAGTAATAAAAAAAAAGGAAGTAAGTCAATATAATTAAATACTAATATAAGAATAAACCTACTTTACCATCCTGGTAGAATTTTTGAATTTTTGTATGAACTGGTAATTTTCTGATATTATAAGTGTAGGTAGTCAAATCTTTTGGAGCATCAGGTGCTGCTTTAATTTCTCGCCGTATGCGTCTTATTTGTTTTTTTAAAGCTCCGTCAGCCGTCAAAGCTCCCTAAGTAATTTAATAATAATTTTAAATTAATTTAAAAAATTAAAAATTATTAAAAATTATTTTAAAAATTTAAAAATTGTTATATTTACCTTTCCTGCTTGTGATAATCCACTAACACATTCATTAATAATATTTGATGTAGGCTCCATTGTCTCACGTGCTCGTTTTTTCATCTTCCTGACTGCAGAATTAGCTTCAATTTTAACCGCTTCCGAATCATGTGTCGAATGTTCATTTATTTGTTTTAAAACCTAATAATTAAAATATTAATAAATGTATTTAATACCTACTGATAGAAAAATTAATAAAATATAAATTACCTCCAAGTGTCAACTGTTGTATGAATTCTTGCCTTACACGAATCTTTGTAACGACATCGCCAAAACTTTTTTAACTTATTTGCACTAAATGCATCAAAGATATACATATAACCATCATGTACAAATACTACACGTCCACGGAAAGTTTCCATTACTTGTGCCATGGTGACTACTGACTACTATAACTACTACTGACTAGTTGACTAGTTGACTATCTTATTTCTTATATTATTACTCAATAATCGTCTATCGATACGGTAGCCGATTACAGTGAGATAAACTGATAAATGATATAGATACAATATAATTAATGCTAAAATTATTATCTAAACGCATTTCTTAAAAATAATTTCATGAAGTAATTTAAAGAGACTACGCCGAAATGGTCACACGCCAAAATGGCACTACGCCGAGATGGCCACGCCGAAATGTCCGGATCCGTATATTTATGTAAGATATGAAGGTCTGTTAATTTATTTTCTAAGTTCCTACCTATGTGAAAAATAGGTATTTATTTTTTTTTTTGATATAAATATAAAATAATGAAAGTTTTATTATAATTTCTTCTTTACTTATAAGTCTGATTATACTTAATTTTATGAACTTAAAGTCTGATTGAACTGTTATGATTTTAAAATATTTTTTTTTTGTTTTGTTAAATTATATAAGATGTTATACTTTATTAATAAATAATTATTTGAATGCAAAATTTAATTTATTGTATACTCACGGAATTACCTAACCACTATCACAAAATTAAATACCATATCATGATATTACCTAACTTTTCTCTATGACTTTTGCACTTTTATAAAAACTTATCAAAGTACTTAAAAGTCCAAAAACTGCATATATTCTAGTAACTTAACTCTATGTTCATCAAACAATTAAAATAATTAAGCATAATTACTGAAATTGAATTTGTAATTAGACATTTAGTTAATTTATCACGAATATGCCTTCCTTTACCCTAAATCTCAAAATCAAATCAAAGACTAACATAAAAGTTATACCAAGTTTTATTGTTTTACCAACAGGAAACAATATAAAAACCACGAGATGGCAAATTATTGTATTTTATCCACCGTAATTTTTAAAAAATTTTTTTTTTTTTTAATCGTACTTGACTAACTCACTGACTGATAAACGTAAAGCGTGAACAATGATAGATTAATGCTTGCAATTTACACGGTACCTTCGTACAATCGTACCATAAATTTAGTGTGGAATAAGAAAACATTTTACAAAATTCGCATTTTAAAGTGGTGCTTGCTCAAGTATTTTGAGAATCAAAATAGTCAATAAAAATGTCTTAAGTTTTGAACACCGTTAAACTGAATATTAAATAACAAATTAATCAATATTCGAATCATATTATATAGAATTGGCATTTTTAACGGTAAACGAAGTGCACGGGGTCAGCTATTGATAATATTAATCCACCGTATTATGTCAAACTTGGTATAACTTTGATACTTATTAGAGTTAAATCATACACTTACGTACAAACAGCACTAGGTCCGCGATCTACCGCAGGTAGATTGTCTACCTGATAATATACTGCTGCGAATCAGAATTTTTATTCCGGAAACAGAAAACTTAAGATAAATCTAGAACATAATCCACCGAATATTAGATAGGTAACGAATTGAACAAAGTTTGAGTCATATAGAGTTGGTATATTTAACGAGAAACGAAGTGCACGGGATCAACTATATAAAATATAGTTTATTTTCTTTTCTAATTTTAACTGTACAACTTACGTACTATTATTTTTGTTTGAAAATTCACGTCGTTTATTTAAGGAATGTTGCTAGGGGACCGAAAAAAGAAAGAAGGTAAATAAAAAACATCAAAAATTGAATAACTGCACACGGGCGAAGCCGGGTATTTGGCTAGTATTATTTAAATATCTCCATACTTTATAATTGTTGTAGTTATTATTTTACAAAACTTTAAATTTTATTTATGTATCAAAGCTTTAAACCGGTGATTCATAAAAGTAAAATAACTATATTAAATTAGGTATTATTAAGATAAATTTAATCCATATTTTCTATACCTACCTTTTAATAACTCAGTCAGATTTATTGGGAAAAATATTTTTGGAACCATGGATTGTGTAGCTTCAATGTTACATGTATGGTACTCCCAAATACTTGGAGAATCTTTCATCAGAATTTCTATCAAATTTGTTACGTTGTACTGGCAATCCAATTCTATAAAACCACATATCAATTGTCTCTTACGTCCCGTGTTTTCTAATATTGTAGCTCTTTTCTGATATAATTCTGTATTTGCGCCATTGTTTAATAAATGTTTAGCAAGTATGTTGTATTGTCAGCGTAATTTGCATAAATTATAGTATCTATATAGCCAGTAGCAATTGATTGAATTACAGCATCAAATGGGCAAGTATTGATTACTTTGTATTTGATTGTTTTTTTCCAATTTTTATTGGTGTGGGGCTTAAAAAATTACCATTCTGTACATTATCGAGTGTAATGCACAACTTTGAAAATCTTTCAGCTTTTATTTCTGGATGGCTGGTTAAGTACAACAATTTTCTTTTCTTTGTATCTTTTGCTTTGTTCTTCAAATTTTCTTTCTGTGTCAACTCAATTATTTCACTATTACTAGTTACTGAAATATCTTCTTCAGATGTATGAGTATCGTAAATATTTTTCAACCAATTATTTTCATCTACATCAGTGTTCATTTTTACATTATCAGCTATTTCTCCTTTTTCATTTGGTTCATCATATTGATAATTTTCTTCGTTTTGATTAAAGTTCGTGTGTTCTATAAATTCACAACTTCCATTTATTAAACTATCAGTGCTATTTTTGTTAAATTCATTATTTTCATCAGTCACACAATCTTCATCTTCAATTACATCATCTTTATCTTCAGTCACATCATTATCATCTTCAGTGTTACTAATTACATTTCTGTTTATTTTATTTGTGTCCACTTTAGTATTTATTTCATAATTATTGTGTTTTATAAAACTTCCTGTTAATTTTATTAACCCTTGTATAACTCTTAAATGAATAACGATAAATTTATCCATTCTCATTCTAGGTTTTCTATTATCGATGATTGTTTATTTTAATTCAGCAAAATAACCTTCAATTATTGCTGAAGATCCGACTACGTTGGGACTTCTGAATATTTTTACCATTACTGCAGACCATAATGGGAATTCCTTGCATATATTAATTAAAGGCTTAACTAAATCTTTAAAATAATAAGGGTTCAATATATTACCTTCAACTGCTGCTTCAAGGGTGACATTGTTATAATATTATTTATCCATTTTTTTAGCTCTGAATTATGTGTATCACAATGAAAATCAGTTAATATTTATATTTCTTTAGAATCATCTGCATGAATTTTAAAGTTATCAATACCTGAAATCAATTCTTCTAAAAATATTTTTACCCTTTCAGTCAGAGTTTTATTTTCAAATGTATTTGTCCCATACGAATTGGCTGTTGCTAAAATTAATATGTTCCGTAATATACAATCGAAGTATTCAAGGCTTTCTGACTTACTCAATAATCCAATTGAACGGACGTAAAAATGTTTAATTTGTTTCCTTCCTTGCAATCACTTCCACCTACAGATCATATGTATCATATGTGCAACGTCAATGCGAATGAAGCAAGAAGGAACGTTTGATTCTTTATTTATTAAACATAAAAAACACGATTCTGAACATTTTTCCCATGTCATCCTATTCGAAAACGCTCGAGTTGTAGCTCCTAAAAGTGCTTTTGAATAGTCTAGTACATATTCGTCATTTGGCTTCATTCCCGTTGTTATCCAATTAGCTATCCAGTAGTAAATACATAATGTATCATGCTTTTCAGACAATAGTTGTGCTATTGGAACAGAGTGGCCCAAATTATTAACAACTAATTGGTATAAAAAAATATGTCCTGAAGATGTTTTATTTGATGTTCTTTGAAGTGGTGCTATCAGTGAACCAGTTGCATCAACAGTCATAGTTACCCAATTTTCCTTACGAATGACCTTATACATGGCATTGTAGTGGTGACCAATAATACACAAAAAATTTATCAATACAAATCGTATGGATACTTCCACTATGTTTAAGTTCTATTAATGATGTAATAAAGTCCGATCCAGAAGTTCCTAGATTAAAATCTACAGAATCTTGTTTATCCTTTCTAAGTACTTCTGAATTATATAAAATTGAACTTTCATCATCGCCGTATTCCATATTTGCATCTGCAAATTGTCTTCTATGAAGTGCGACTACTCGTAGTACCTCATCGCCTATTTCTTTACGTTTTGGGTTTCGAAGATAACGTTTTTTCACATCATGATGTTGTATCTTCATTGTTTCAGGTGAATAAAAATTAATTTGTATATCTTCATTAAGCTTTGGTTCATCTTCAATATCAGCAAAAAAGACACTATAGCAAGAAGAATCTGTACACTTTCCACTGAATGTAATAAAATGCCCCCTTCCTGAATGTAAAACATGACGTTTTAAAATTGAATACGTGCACGGTAGTTTGTGTTGCTCCCAAAATGTATCTAAAAATAAATTAGTCTATTCTAATTGTAGTCTCCAATATTCCCGATTTCCTTGGCGAGTTTGATTCACTTTTTTGATTGGTTGAATTTTTTATACGATTTAAAGTCTACTTAAACCTTATACAATTTTGTTGATGGACGATCACATAATTGTTTATTTTTTTTCCCCTGAAAGCGCAAATAAGAAAGTGGTTGATTGTACACATTAATTAATAATTTCATAATAGTTTATTTATACATATTATATTCTATTTATTAATTTTTATAAGACAAAATGTTCGAAGTATTATTGCCTATCTTATACTTAAAAAATATGAGCCGATCGGGCCCGTGACGAAAAATTATTATTTTTATTATAGCAATAATGAACCGTACTGAATACTATCTTAATCCAAACCATTGAGATGTTCATGTTAATGTCCATAATTGTATTGATCTTAACACAAATGTGTGTCAATACAGTTAAATATATATTATCAAGTACCTCAAAAATATTAACCAAATAATCAATACACGCACTCGCTAATTATAATTAAATTTGTATAGCTAAATTCATCAGGAGAATATCAAATGTCATCAAACTGTTTTGTACGCAACACTCACATACCGACCGACCTACCGACACACCGGGGCGCAACTTCTTTCGCCCAAAAATGACCTTCCTCTTTTTGCCCACGTCCTCTTTTCGACTAAAAATGATAAAACAGTTTCCTATTTTCACCCACAGTTTCAAGTTTTACATTTTGGAAACCACTGTCTCAAAATTAATAATTTTAAAAAAATCATATAATAATCAAATAAAAAATAAAAAAATGTATAATTATTAATAATAATTAACATTACGTAGGTAGGTAATACGTACCTACATAATTTTTATACAGATTTATTTTTTTATATTTAATATTATATTTAGAAGGGTTTTCGATTGTTATTAATAATATAGTCAGTCGATAAAAGTGTATAAAGTTGCCGACACCTCTCTCAAAATATATAGTTTGAAACACTTTAATAAACATTATAATTACTTATGAGTTATAATTAATATGAATATTTGTATTTTGGGTGAAAGGAGTACCGCCCGTAAAATGTGTGTGAGCGACTCAAAGGAACTGGACGAGACCGCCGAGCAAGACCAGAGTGTTAGTATGTGATGGTGTATAATTAGTATGTATATGTGTGTATATAAAAATGTTTTTCCGTCACAGTTTTTTTTTGTTTTTCCCGATTTTGATCTTTATAATGCACCAAGGATATTCACTTTGCTATCGGAAATCCCAATATAGTTTTAAAAAATTGAATTTAAATTACTTCAAAAAGTAATGGTGTACCGATAAAAAAAAAATGTATTGTAAAATCAATACATTCATCACTTTGTTCAGAATCTAATAGTAATAACAATAATATATAAAATAAGGAAAACTACTACATAACAAAATGTTTTTATTTTCTTTCTTTTTATATATTTTTCAATTTTTATCATTGATAAATTTATAATTCAGCAACACTAAATTGAAGGGAAGTTTGCGTATCGCTGCTGTTATGAGTGTTTACAATAGCTTCAATTGTCTTTAAACCTGAGTTTTTACTGAGTACTTGTTCAACATTCTTTTTAATTTTTATTCCGACCTCCCCAAGGGCTTCTTTCAATTTGTTTACGGTGTTAGAGACAATACCCAGGCTATCAACTAGAGACAAGTTTTGAGCTTCAAGTTTCGTAATAGATTTGGAGGATATGTACACTAAATTATTTTTCAATGAGGTACTTTTAATTAAATTTTTAGCATTTTCTACTGAAACAGCATCTATTTCAATTTTGGAAATCACATCTTCGATGACACTAAAATTATCGCAATAATATGCAGCAGCTTGTAACCAAATACCCCAGCTAGTTATCACTTTATCACTGGCTCTGGGGGAAGAGGTATTTGGGGGTAATTTTATTTAAATATATTTACGCGACTGGGTGCTTTAAGGAAATTTTTTTTATAGTTGATATCAAAAAATCAACTTCGGAAAATTCTGATCGAATTGTTTCTGCGACACGATGGAAATCGTGTGCAAGACAGGTCACACGAACTAATTTAGGATAAAATACATGTAAAGCAGTTCCAGCTTTCACCATATAGGGTGCTGCGTCTGATATAAATAAGAGAACTCTTTCATGCAAAATACCATTTTAAAATACCAAACGTATTTAGGTACTCCATACGATGTAATTAAGTCCATCAAAAAATTTATTGTAGCTGCTCCATTTGCGTTTGCCACTGCCTTTGCAAACGCCATTTTTGTCGCGTTACAAGTTGCTACGATGAGATATTTCTTACCTCTAGAAATAGGCAATGGGCCTAAGTAATCAAATGTCAATCTCTGTAAAGGTTTCCCGGACGTTAGTGGTATGGGTTGTAGTAGTCCGTGGCCTTTACCTGTCGCGTTTTTTACCATCTGACAGGAAACACATGTTTTAATAAATTTTATCGTATCTTGAATTATTGTTGGCCAATAGTATTTCTGTTTTAATTTTGCTATGGTTTTAGTTACTCCAAAGTGTCCACTAAAAACCGATTCGTGGTAAGATTTTAGTATGGTATTAATTAAATCTTTGGGTATCACTAATAGGTTATTCGTTCCATGAGGTGACCAATTTTTAAAATATAGTAATTCGTTTTTAATACAATATTGCCTGGACTTCTTTTTGTATTTGGAATTAGTTTTGGTTTTTATAGCGTTAATAATGCCGTTACAAAACTCGTCTCTTTGTTGTTTTTCTTTTAATATATCGGTGTCAATATCGGTTATAGGTGTTGGAACATCAGTTTTTATTTTTTTTAATTCTGTAAATAATGTATTAATAGTTTCTACAGGGTAACGGGATAAACAATCTGCAGCTAAATTTCCTGCACCTGGTTTATGTTTAATTTCTAAGTCGAACTCTAATAATTTGAAGATAAATTTTGTTATTCTGGATGATGGGTTTTTCATTGTCTTATGACTTATAGTATTGTAAACTTGAGTGGTCGCTATATACGGTCACTTTTCTACCTATTAGATATTCTTTAAAATAATTAAGAGCAAATACTACTGCTGACATTTCGAGTTCCGTCGTTGAATAATTTTTTCTCCCCCTTTAAGTTTCCTAGAGGTGAATGCGATTGGGTGTTTTTCACCATTAGGATTTTCTTGTTCTAAAATGCCTGAAAGGCCTTCTAATGATGCATCGGTTGTAACAAAAACTGGGTACGTGTCTTCAAAATGCGCTAAAACGGGCGCTGTTATTATGGATTTTTTTAAAATATTAAAAGCGTTGTTATGGTTCTCGCCTCAACTAAATTTATTTTCCTTTTTTGTCAAATCTGTTAAAGGACTTGCAATTTTCGCAAAATTTAGTATATATTTTCTATCATAACTTGTTAGCCCAATGAATGATCTTACATCTCTTACCTTTTTTGGTATTGGGAATTTTTTTATTGCCTCTACGTTTTTCCCTAATGGAATAATTCCATTGTTAGAAACCTCGTGTCCTAAAAGTTCTATTTTTGAGCTAAAAATACACATTTGTTTGTTTTTAGTTTAAGTCCTGCCTCGTCTAGCCGAATAAGAATATTTTCCAATCTTTCCAACGATGATTCAAAGTCTTTCCCGAAACAGCAAATATCGTCTAAATATGCAACCATTGTCTTATATAAATAATCACTAAATAAATTATTGATTATTCTTTGGAAAATTGGTCCTGAGTTTTTAAATCCTTGAGGAATTCGTTTGAAGTGATATAGGCCAAAATCTGTTATAAAGGCGGTTTTGTATCTGTCTTCAACCTTTATTGGCAATTGGAAATAACCTTGAGCCATATCGATTGATGAGTAATATTTTGCTCCTTCTAAGCTTCTAAATAAGTCCTGTGACCTTGGAATAGGGTGTTTGTTACTGATTGTTTCATTATTTAATTTCCTATAGTTGACTAAAAACCTATATTCCCCTTTTTCTTTCTTTGGTATTAGAAATACTGGAGCAGCATAATTACTTTTACTAGGTTCAACTATATCAGAGATTATCATTTGGTCTATTTAAAGTTTTAATTTTTCTCTTTGAGCCGGTGCTACTCGATAGGAAGGTTGAAAAATTGGTTTGTTTGATTTTAAATTAATTTCACATGGTTCTATATTTGTGCAACCGATGTCCAGTGGATCAGATGTAAATAAATGTTTGTATTTGTTTATTAGAACTTTTGCTTTTTCCATTTGTTCATTATTCAATTCGTTTGATATTTTTATAACGGTCTCTTGTTTATCAGTAAGTTCATATTTTGATTTAGTAATAGTTAAGATTGTTAAAGAAAGAGTACAAAGATCTACAAAGAGTAGATAGAATTATTAGTTTTTTTTATTTTACCTATTGTCATGCCTTTATAAGTTTGTGTATACAAATTTGGAAAGTTGTCCTCTGAAATTTCCTTTTCATTTTTGTTTAAGATTTGAGTTTCTAACTTTAAATCATTTGTTTGATTTGCTTTATTTTCTTTCTCATTCTTATTAGTGTCTATATAAGTATTTTTATGGTTAAATTTTAGTTCATGTGGGGTCGTTATGTTTTTATTTCCATTATTATTTTGGCCTTTTTCATTATAAATGATTCTGGTTATATAGTTAATTTTTGTGTGTATTTTTGTAATATTATTTCTGTTGTAATCGTACCATATTTCGTTCATTGGTATTATATTATTTGTAATCTATATTTTTCTGTTTTTAAAATCAATTATTACGTTATTCTTAATATTAAAATCATTTCCCAAGAGAAATTTACAATGTAATCCTTCAATTACATATGCATTTATAAGGTAGTGGTGATTTTTTATTTTTATTGTTATCTCAATTCTTCCTAACTGTTTTAGTTCAGTATTATCTGCACCTGTTATTATGATATTTCCTTTAGGTTCCATAAGTTGTTTATTTTTTGTTAACGAGTAGTCAATACAAGAAAGATTTGACCCTGTGTCTAATATAGCATATTTTTCGTTTCCCTCATATTCCACTTTTATTGATAATACTCTTTGTCTACATTCCATATTTATTATTGTGTCGTCGTTATTTTTGCTTTTATTTTCTACAAGGTTTTGGTTTGATAATTGCAAGGTATTTGGATATTCGTTTAAGTAGTTGTCGATGTTTCCTTTTATTATATTAAGGTCAGGAAAAATAGTATTAATGGTTATATTTTTAAATATGAGGGGACTGTTCATTTCGACGGAAATACCTGGTGTCCAATGATTTTTCCTATGAAAAATTCCGATGTTTAAGCGATTGGGTTTTCAGTAAACTATTGCGTTAGTATTTTCGTTAATTTCATAGATTATGAATAAATTAATTTTGAATTGGTCACAAAAAAAAGCTAAGTCGTGGTCTTTAAAATAATAGCCTGATTTCATTTTTTGAATAGTTAGCATATTCAAGATTTCTACAGTTGTTTTATTAATATTATGATTTTGCAAGCATACGCGTAATGCGTGGGCTCCACAATCGCCGTCTCTCGGTACTTCTTTTAACTTAACGAATGAGCCAGCAATAAGTGTTATCTCATTTTTCAAATTATCGTTGAAATTATCGTTTGATATTATATTGTAATTGGTATTTGAAGTGTTACCTTTTTGGTCATTCTCTCTTTCTGGTAAGGAATATATTCTAATTTTCGTAATTGAATTTTGAAAAATAAATTGTATCATGTTAGCTATTATATCCCATTGTTTTTTATCCAAATCTGTGCATATTTTTGGTAACGCTAAAGTCGTGATTTTATTTTCAGTACAAAATTGTTTTGTATTTTCCAATGTCTTAAAAATATTTGAATAGGTTGATTTTTCATTATGATCGTTTTTTGTAATGAGGTGTAAAATCCATTGATTGTTTAATTTTAAATGAGCTACTTCGGTAATATTTTTATGTTGATTAATTGGTTTGTCCTTATTATTAAATCGTGTTTTAAATTGTGAGGCTATTCCTTCTGTCGTGGTAAAACATTTGCTAACGCATTGTCCGATTGCAATATCCGTATTTAATGAAAATATATCCCCTGTAGTTTCTGCGTAGTCACAAATAATTTTTTTATTTTTATTGTCGTGTAATAGAAATTCTTGGAATTTTGTTAATGGGTTCATCTTCTTTTGTGAGTATATATATTCTATTTCTAATTCGCTATCGTCTGTGTCATTGTTTTTGTTTATTTTATTAATATTTTTTTTTTATACCATTCTCCTATGAATTTTAAATAATCATCATTTTCCTTTTCTATTTTATAAGATAATTTTGTATTATTAATTTGATTTTTGTATTCCCGGGTTGAATATTCCGAATGTTTTTCTAATTCGGGTTTTAATCGTTTTTTGAAGAGATGCACCTATCAGTGTAATGACCTTTTTCATTACATTTGTAACATGTTACTTTCTTTGATTCCTTTTCATAATTGTCCCTATATTGTTCAGGTGTTCTCTCGCGGCTATTATCTCTGCTGTATTGACGTTTTGTGTTATTATAATTTTTTCCTCTATCATCTCTGTCTCTAGAATTTGACCTATTTCTGTAATTGCTGTTACTACTTCGATATGGACTAGACTCTCTTTGATACCTGTTGTAATAGTCTCTATCTCTGGATAGTGATCTGTCTCTATTATATCTCCTGTCTATACTAGATTCTCTATTTCTGCGATTTTCACTCCTTGGGTATGGACTCTTGTCTCTATAGTCGCGTTTATGCCCTTGATAATTAATTTCTCTTTCATAATTACTACCTCTGCCATCATAACGACTACAATTATTGTTATTTACTCTTTCATATTTATCATCCTCAAAGTTTACGGATTTGTTTTGAATTGTACCAAATAAACTCATTTTTTTTATCTCGTCACTTAATTTATTTATCTCTCTTTTAAATTCTCTGTCTCTTTCGGTCAGTTCGCTTTTTAATTCTGCGATTTCTATCACAGCTTTTTCACTTGTTTTTTTGTTTAACTGAAGTACTTGTTCATTTAATATTTTCGAGTATTCATTTAAGTTTTGGTCTCTTGAATTTATTCTAAATTGCATAAGTTCAAATTTTTTAAAATTATTTTTGATATTTTTTAAATTACTGTTGTCGTGCAGAGAAATTGCATTTAAAATCAGTTCTTTCAATCCTTTTAGTATATATATACATATTTCCTCCTCTTCCATGTCTTTATTTACTTGTCTACACAAATTTTCTATATCAGTAACGTAACTCGTTGTGGATTCTAAATTTTCCTGTCTTCTATTTTCTAATTTATTTTTTAAGAGTATAGAATATCCTATTGGTTGAAATTCATTAAGAAATTCGCCTTTTAAATTATTCCAGGTCCAATCTTTCTTTATATTTTCTAAATTTTCCAAAAAGGTATTTGCTGTATCCTTCAGAAATATTTTGTCTTTATCATCCCAATTATTTACCTCTGCTGCTTTTTCATATTGTTTAAAAAAAACTTGAATATCCCCTTGTCCGGAAAAACTGTCTGGTTTTATTACCATATATTTATTAGTTAAATTTTGGTTAAACATTTTTGGGCTACCTAATATGGGTAATGGTTGAGTATTCAATATTTTATTTCCCTTGTTGACGTTAGTGTTATTGTCTTCTAATGTTACTGTAGTATTTTCAAAGTTAATTAAGGTACTAGTATCGTGTCCTGATTGAAATTCAGAATAATTTGCTTCGGATGAGTTAAAAATTTCTTGAATTTTGTTTGAGTATAAGTTAACACTATTATTTAGGTTGTCGAATAATTCTAGGTTATCTGTAGCAGTGTATGTGGATTTATTTGTAATTTGTGTATTGGCTTGGACAGGTTCGGGACTTAACTCTGGTAGACCTACTGTATTCGCTAGTTTGTCAAGATCAATTTTTTCGACTATGGATTTATTTAATATTTCTATACGTTCTTCGTTGCTCAGTGTATTTTCGATATCGTCCTGGTGCAAAGCACCTTTTATGTACCTACTAAGTCTAGATCTTAAGTCTGCCGATTTACCAGTTGGATTCAATTTTTTTGATTTGCAATATTTTATAAGTTCTTCTTTTTTTAAAATGTAAATATCTGTGGCTTTATTAATAGAAATTGAGATGTCCGACTTTGTGTTTTTTAATTCGTTCATTAAGGCATACGGATTTGTTATTAAATTTTTACGGAATGAGATTTTAATTATTTTTAAAATTTTTTTTTTTTTTTTTACTATTAATTATATAGTATATATTAAATATATATTAATAATATTTATACTATTAATTTACTATTGAAAATATATTTTATTAATACCTTATTAGTTGATAGTTGATTTGTTTCCTCTTTACAGTGACGTTTTTCTCGAGTTTTTCTTAAAATTACCTATACTTTTTGTAAAAGTACTCTACTTACTTTACTAGTTACTTACTTAGTTTACTCACTACGCTTACTCTCAGTAAAAAAAAATTTTTTTTAAAAAAGATGTAAATATAAATATATATATGTATATAACACAAAAAAAAAACCTGAATTTCTGTTTATAAATACGAAATGTTTACTATTGTATCAGGGTAATCCCGTGAAGTAACGAGCCTACGTTGGGCGCCACTTTGTCGTATACGCCGTGCCAGAGCCTGACGTATACTATAGGTTTTTTGGCTTCCAATGTCCAAACCGTCAAACAAGTAAATATAGATACCTGCAGTAAGAGCTTACGCAACCAATCTCTGGTGACCACGATAACGAGTACTGCACAAAGACTAGTTTTATAAGATTCTACGAGGGTTTATATTATATAACTCTAAGGTTGCTTTACTCTCAATCAACTGACCACGATAACGAGCACTGGATGTTTGAGAGTGGGTTCTCTTTGGCCTAGACAAAATAACACTATTTTCCAGCTGACCACGATAACGAGTACTGACAGAAAAATAGTATTATAACGTCTTACTATTTGGTATAAGTGTTTTTCTCGCCACAAACGCTTAGATGCGTACTTTGAGAATTATAAACTCTCAATGAGTATAAGCCCTTTTACAAAGATGAACAAATTATTTATTAACTCAAAACAAAATACAAAATAAACAAGAAAAGAATATTAAAAATTGACTGGTCACTGAGTCGTAACACACCACGACTGCTCGCTTTTCCTTCTCTCCTCGTCGCCGTAGTCTCATTAATAATTATATTTTGTTAACTCGGCATTTACTGCCCCCGCTCCGTATATGATATTTTGCGATGATATTGTATATAATACGATTATTTATACGTAATATATATATTAGTACTATACGCCATCATATTATTATTTTATTACAACAATATTAAAAAATAATTAAAATATATGTATATGTATACTTACAATCTTGATAAATTAACCATGATTTGGGCTTTGTTAGATCATAATCTGGGGTCTCTTCATTATTAGCTTTAGCATACCTCATACTTGCTTGTGTCAAACCGCCTCGAATTCCTATAAAAAATGTATATATTATGTATATGTAAATTTTTATATATAATTATTATAATTACCCTTTTCAATCATCAACAGCATATCATACTCTGTGAGTAACTCTAATTTGACTCTGGTATATTTTAACATACAATCAAAGGAGAATCCTGGTGCTGTATAGTAAAAAGATGGGTCCAAACAGTATGTGGTTAAACATAGGTCTTTGAAGTTCTCAAACACGTCAGCCAACAATAAAACATCAATTTTCAGATATAGATCACTGTATTCACCCAAAGTCTTGCATCCAAAGTGACTCCAAACAGTTTTTGCATGTTCATAATCTTCTTCTTGTATATTTGATTCTGCTAGTGTACTGTAAAAATCTGCTTTCTCTGGTAAATTGGTTTGCTCCAGCTTGTTCCAACCATCCGTATACTCATAAGGGTAAACACCTTTACGAGTAACGAGTGGCAAGTCTGCGGTATTAAAACGTTTAGCTGTTTCTCTAAACTTTTCGAACCCTGGTGTTAATAAATTTTCCGAGTGTTGATAAACTTGAAGCCATAAATCTTAATGTGTCGATGAACCGTATTGAAAAGTTGTTGGAAACGTGTTTTGAAAATGAGATGAATTTTTCTTCACTGTTTGGTATTACAGAAATTCTTTTCACATCGAGACCGAGTTCAGTTACAATAAAATGTGCATCATAATTCGATAAATTGTGAAAAAAACATGGTACAAAATTTGGTGTTTGAAGCTTGAGGTTGCAGGTATTACACAATGTTTGTCGAAATTTACCCGATAAGTGACAGTGATCAGCAACTTTATGGTTTCCCACAGAGAAACCGTTTTTACATAAATTACATGTCTTACATAAATTATGTGCTTGTTGTTGTTCTGTAGTAAAGGTTATTGGTATGTTGGTTTGTAGTAATTTTTCAATGTTTTCAGCTATTTCAACGATACTCTTCACAAAATGTTCACCCACATTTTGATTATCTTCATCGCCACGAAAAATTATAAGTGAAGTTGGAATATTAAATTGTTCAAGCAGTTCTGCGGGAACGTCGTTATTTGCTTTAACCATAAAACCATAACTCATGGCCTAGTGCTTTTGAATAGCTTTTGTATTGTTCCCACATTTTTCATCGGATTTTCTTAGTAGTGCTTCAAAATCAGCATATATAACTATCGGATGTCGTTGAGTTTTTTTCCATGCGTCGAATTCTAACATCGATCCGGGGGTAGGCATTCGAGGTAAAATTGGTTTGTGTGTTCCGCATATTAACTTGTGTTCTTCAAATCGTATGCTTTCATTTAATTCATATTTATTAATATTTAGAGGTTCGAACGATGTGAAGCAACGTTTACAAAATACAGCGCTTGCTTTATGTCGGGTTTTGTGTGATCGCAACAGTCGGGAAAAATTAGAGATGTAGGTAAAGTGAAAATTTTCATCATCGGTTATTAGTAACAAGTAGAAATGATCTGTTTTTTCTTCATCTACCACCTTCAGTGGAAACACTTCATATTTTGGAAATTTTTGTGGTGGTTGGAAATGTTTTTCGAGTCCGTAAACATTGACAGTTACGTTAGGATTATTTTTTTCGAAAATGTTAACCTGATGTAATTTTGTCGGGAACGTGAGACCGGAAAAATTATATTTTTCTTCGTGAGTTGTATAATTTTCAGCCACTTGATTTTTGTTATTTCCCGAACGTGTTTTGCTAACATAGCCCACTTGAAGCACTGTTGGTCTGAGTTTTGCGGGTTGATTACAGCTTTTTTTCTTTCAATGAAATCAGGTAACGGAATATAAGATGAAGCGCTCATAGGCGTATATTTATATACGCCTAATAATAATCCGTCAATACACTGTAGCGTATAACCACTTCCCTTGCTAAAATATTCGTCTTGCTCAGCCATTAATTTTATAATGCCTTCTTCAACAATTTCCCGTACACCAGTTTCGGAAAAAATTGGTCTGGCTGAGGTCTTAAATGAACGGTTCTCTGTTGAATTATCAACATTCGGAATATTGTACGTAGCTTCCAGCTTTAAATTAAACGTGATCGGATGTTTAGACGCTTGTGATTTTAGTAACTCGACTAATTCAGATTTAATCGAATTAAAAAATTCGATATAATTTTGAATATTTTCGAAATTTTTCACGTAATACCATACGACTTTTCTATTTGCAGAAGACGAAATTTCGATAAAGCCGGGAGACTGTACAAGAAGTAAACGTGCTTTTTTAGCATTTGCCGCTTCGTTTGAATTTTCCTTATGATATGAGCGCTTATGACCATTGCGAGATTGAACTGAAAAAAAAATTAAAATTGTATTAATGAGAAAGAAAAGATAAATTGTTGTTAGAAATATAAACGTTTTTAGTAAAAATACCCGAAGAAAAATACAGAATTTAAAAATAAAATATTGGTGATGTGTTTATCATATGGAAAATACGATTTTTAAAAATATACATAAATAAAATGAAGTAGGTAGTAATATAGGCTGGTGTTCGTAATGGTTTATTAAGATCTTTAGATAAATAGTATGTTTATTTATGTTTTTATTGGTATTATATATTAAATGTGTATATGTTTTTCATAAAAAAATAAGATATTCATGTTTTATTATTATATATTATGTATAATATGATCAAATATATTTATTAAAATATCTGTTTATACTTAAAAATATAATAAATTAAAATTATTTATGTATGTCTTAATAGCGTTATGATAATAATCGTATGGAAATATTATCAATTAATATATTACTACATGAAAATTTATCAAAATTATTGAACAATTTTATGAACATTTTCAACATATATATATATATATATATATATATATATATATATATATCATCTTAACGGGATTAACTATAATTATGGGATTTATCAGGATTTTATCTAAATTATTATATGTTTTCCATAATTTTATACAACTTTCTATATTTTATTAATTATTCTATTTTTTATAAAATAAAATAAGAACCTATGTTATATATATATATATAAAGTTATGAATAATATATGTACCATCATAATCGTAATTTGTTCAGCTGATTTAAAAAAATCTTGAATTTCTCGCTTGCTTATGGTTGGTTGTTGTTGTTGGATTATAATTTTTGAACCTGAAAATAGTATTATTTATTATTAATTTGATTATGAATATTTTATCTAATAAATTTGTAAATTTTTATTGTGAAAAAAATACTTACGATGTTTTGCTTTTTTATGTCTGATGAGGTTATCTCTTCGCGTGAATATTTCTGAGCAAATACTGCATACGATTTTAGTGGGTGATTCGTGTGACTTGGCATGTCTATGTAGATTTTTGATCAATGTAAAGGCTTTATCGCATACACAACATGAAAACATGATTATGTTTAAAACTGAAGAGCACTAGTCGAACTCGCGAAACAAGACTGTACCCTTCAACGAATATATGGGTAATGAATTATAAAAAAAATTGTACTTTAAATAACAGTATGAAATAGTTAGGAACTTAGGAACTCTGAATTAACACGATTTGACACTTGAAGGGTAGTACATGGACTGATTTCATTTTGCTTCATGCACTACTTTTTTATTCACCGACAATACTCGAATATGACTGCAGGTCTGTACAGGTTTGTATTTGGAACGGACTTGGTGACAGGGATACCACATCCCTCATTATGGATTTGTTATGGACAATGTATGTTTGAAAAGGTTTAATGTATGTGAAGCTGTTATGTGTGTGCTGTGTGTGTGTGATGTAAGATTACTTATGTAATATGTGTGTGTACTGCGTTTAGTATGTATGTGATGGTAAATATGTTATGTGTGTGTGTGTGTGTGTAAATAAAAGGGGAGGAAATATAATTGATTGGGAAGGGGAAAAATATTTGATGGTCAGGTGTCATATTTAGTCAAAATTAGAATATTATATACATTATTTTTCTTCAAAAGGTAGGGGGTTTGAAGGAGAAGGTATAAAATATATGCCGGTTACGTGTAGGATCTGGTGATGGTGTTGGGTTTATGCGTGTTGCAGGTTGCCTATATTGAGTAATTAATACAAGTTTGGGAGGAGCTGTGTAGTTGTTGCCTATCAGGCCATGCCTATCCTTTTACATGTAAATTTAAGGGGGAGGAGATCTAGAATCCCCATTTTACACCTACTCACATAATGCCTTAAATACTCGGCCAAAGTTCTATGTGATCTTTCGTGACCTCCATTTATTTGTGGTCTAAAAGGACTAGTATTAACTTTATTTATTTTTAACAATTTGCAAACTTCCGTAAATGTTTTGCTAAGGAAATCCGTTCCCTGATCTGTCAATATCGTTCCCGGTATTCCATGTACACACGAAATGTATAACAAAAGCTTCCGCGACCGTGTTTGCCTGATGATTAGGTATTGGTACTCCTAGCGTGTAATTAGATAAGTCATCTTGCATTGTTAAAATATAATTATTACTAGACAAGGTTGTTGGTAATGGACCTACAATATCTAAAAATATTTTTTCAAATTGTTTTGTACTTGTTGATGTAATAGCCATTGGTTGCTTTACATGCCGATTTGAAATTTTATTTACTTGACACGATGTACAATTTTTTACGTACTTTTTAACATAATCTTTCATACCTTTCCATCTAAATTGCTTCTGTATGCGTTTAATAGTTTTGTTAACACCTAAATGAACTCCTAGTTTAGAATCGTGAAACTGTTTTAATATACCTAGTTACTTTCTCTTCTTCCGTATATTCTACGTTCGCACATACCATAATTTCGATCTTAGTATTACGAAATATGTATCTTAAAATTGACCTTATTTTTTCCCACTGTAAATCATCATTCATACCTAGTTTATTCATTGCTATTTTATCTAAATTATTTTCCTCACAAAACTGTTTCAAGTTCACTAACGCTATATACATATTCTCGTACGTTGACCTCTGACGATCTTTATTTTTCGTTACTAGAAATATTATATACCGGTCATTCTGTACTACATACGGCGTATCGCCTATCACTTTACTAACTGGTAAAAATGAAGTAATTCCAAACTTACGTTTTATTTTGGTAATTTATTCCTGATGTTAAATTATATTATTTCGCTATTTCTGTCACTATATCGTCACCTAAGAACCATCATGGCCAATCTCAGTTTTCTCAACTTTTTAGGATGAACAAAAATCTGTTTTGTCGTTAGGAATTTCGAATGTTAGTATACTTTTTGACATTAAATAACTCTAAAACGTCTACTTTATCTTTCTGAAAAAAAATTATTACTAAAAATTTATTTTTACTCAAAATGCGTGAGATTGGCCTTGATAACGTAATATTTATACTTTAGATAGGCCGTGATAAGGATAAAATAAATAAATAAAATATAAATAGCTTTTAACTTTAATTACATTAAAACATCGTAAACTTTAAAAATAAAATTTATAACTTTCTTATTAAACACATTTAAATAAAAACTATTACCTACCTTAATATTATATCATTAGCTTTATTTTCAATTTTCCAATTAATGTCTTTTATTAGCCTTTTATTTTTCCGCCTTCTTATTTTGTCTGTAGGAGATATCTGCATGAAGAAGAACGTCATAGTAATTGTGACAGTCATGTGGAAGGACTGATTTTATGTCTTGCAAATCTTTCCACTTATCTTTAGGTATCTTCACTGGGCCACTGTTTAGAGGAGGGAATATTATTTTTTCTGTAATAATATTTGTCTTGGGCCTAATAGGAAGAGGTTGAAGTTCTGTAAAAAAATCTAGAGAGCATACTTTATTTGGCCAGAAGAATTGTACTGTAACCATCTCAAGTCAGTAACTACTGGATCACCACTTTTCTTTCCTGGACGTATGCTGTCATAAATCATGTGGTTGGGCTTAGAAAAATCTTTAAAAAATTGCCAATCAACAAATTTTTCTCTATAAGGAAACGGTTTCTTTCGAGCATTCTTTGTTATATCAATAAATTGGGATGGTAAATAAATGTCTCTTTTTCTCATTGCTCCTTCTAGGACACTATGTACACTATCTGCCTCCATTTGTGTATGTCCTTTTTCCAAGTATTTTTGATTGATTGTAACATTTTTTCTAATAGACAAATCCAAGAGGGCATTAGACAAAATCGAGTTTCTAATTTGATAAGTGCAGCCGTCTGAAAAAATATTGACGATAGGTCTTGGCCCAGATTTATCCAGCAATTCCTCTACTGCATCTATAAGACAAGACGCAAATGATGATGCTACTAAATCAGTTTGAGATTCGTCAAACCAGTAACAAATTACGTCGTGAGTTTCCAAGTTGTATACTGTGAAATTGTGTACTGCCAATTTCATTTTGTAATACAATGAGCTGGCTTGAAGCTGAGGTACCAATTTCACTGCCATTAGGTCACAACATAAAGTATAGCATTGTTTTTCCACAGCTGATTTTTTGTCTGCCTCCTTTTGTGCCCTGGCTTCGTCTTTTTTTTTTCTGTGAGGGTTAAAATTGTTATCAGATAGATTACCAGCTTTGTACTGACAGCAGAGATCACATTGATCTTTTCGGGGACTAAATATAGAAATTTTTTCAGCTCTACACATTCTATCAAATGAAAACCTACTGAGTAGCTGTACAGATACATTATTTGAATACTCAATGTACAATTGATATAATTGAGCATATGATTTAATATCTGATTGTACATAAAGCCTTGAAGAACTTTGACGACAATAATGAGATGGAAGTTTCGGGATCTCATCTAAGAACATTTTCATAGTTTCTCGTCGAAGGCTGATAGGGGAGAGTTTAGTTTGTAGAGCTGCCTGTTGCTGTTGATTTTTCTGCGCTAGTGGTGTATGTTCCTCCAAATTACTGATTGTTACTTCAGAAAAAAGTAGAGCATCTTCATCATCAGATACAGCTCCCAAGGAAGAGTAATTAGCTATCCAGCGTTTGATTGTTGACCATTTCAGGGCCAATGAATTTGTAAACATACTTTTACAGACTGGTACACGGTTGTCTCCAACTTTTAAATGATATATATAAGTTTTTCCTCGACGTGATGGTTTACCTTTGGTTGTTTTCTGCTGTGTCTCTTTCACCTCAATCATTGCACATACAAACATTTTTTTTTCAGGCCAGGTCATTTCTTTCCAAAAACGATCAAAGAGAGCTGCTCTTTGTTGTTCACTTATTTGATCACAGTTTTTTGTTTTCTGTTTAGAACAAAGGCTGCTTTGGCACGTTGGGCCCAACTTTCTCTCTTGTTTTGGAGTATCTTGTACCATTCTGGTTTTTTCCTTATTCACTCTTCGATATCCTGTATACATTTCACCCATCAGTCTTCTACGCTTGCTCTCATTTTTATTCAATGATTTTGGATTAGGTACAGATTTCGGTTGTCTCTTTTTACGGGCAGTACCATAGTTCTCAAGCTCATCATTTGGAATTGATTCTTCATTTGTTGAATCTAAATCAGTACTGACTTGAGGAATAGTAATTGAAAAATCAGGTACTGGGATTTGAATTTGAGTTGATTCACTTATAACTAAATTTGTAGAAGAAATATTTTGTTCAGGCTGTATAATAAATTCATTATCAATTATAAATTCCATAGAATCCAATTCCAAAATATCAAAACCCTTAAAAACAAAGTTAAACGAAAATAAAGTAAAAATAATTGTTTTTCATACACCTAATTAAAATGTATGTTTTAGAAACTGTTGTATTATATGTATGAATATTTTATAAGAGATGTTAGTACGTAAGAAATAAGTTAAGAAAAACTATAGATAATAAGTAAAACAGTAAAATTCAATAAGTTAAGCAATACTTAATTATTCACACAAATAGGTTAAAATAACAATTGTGCAATTCAGTGCCAGTAAACTTTATATTACAGTTAGCATATTAAGCAAGATATAATAATAAGAAATGTAAATAAATTTGTTTAATAATTTACTAATCGGGTTAAAATAACAATTACATAAAAATCATAGTGTCTATAAACTGTAAATTTAACGTAGTAATAGAAAAATGTAGAACAATCGATAGTAATTCGATTGTAAGTGTAATATATAAGTGAGATGGCTAAGACAGCAAAGGGGGTCAGTAGTGGTAATCGTGTGACTCGATTATCACTAGACGCCATATGTGAATAAAGTTCTTATTTTGCGTTATTTTGTGTTTAACTTTATTTTGATATACGTCCGAGTAATCGGCGTATACGACAAAGTGGCGCCCAACTCGTTGCTCGTTAATCTACGGCTTTCTTTTGTGTTTGTGTGTGTGTGTGTGTGTGTTTTGATTATACACGATTTTTCGAGAGATCAGTGTGTGTGTTAAGTATTAAGTACACGCGAAATTTTTTTAGATTTCTACAATTGTGTGCGTTGAGTACACGCGAATTTTTTTCAGTTGTGTGTGTGTGTGTGTTATAGATACACAATTTTTCTAGAGACCGAGAGTGTGTGTATGTGTGTAGTAAGTACACGCGAATTTTTTTTTTTGGGATTTCTCCAATTGTGCGTATGCGATATATACGAAACCGATTTCTTTTTCTTTCTCTCAATCCAGCATTTGTGAGTGGAGTGATCATACACAATTTCGTCTGGATCTACAGTACATGTTTTCAGACAACGCAGCAAGGTTAGTACATATTATATATATAATTATTTTCATACCTTAAATGAATGATTTAAAAAACACCAAATCCGATCTTTCAATTACAATTAATATAGCAACAGAAATATATACAAAAAAGAAACCATTTCTAATACAATATTGTATCAATAAAAAATTAAAGTCAACTGGTAACACTAATGAATTGAGAGCTAGGCTTAGTAGATATTTAAAAGGCACTATAACATTGAACGACATAGATAATACCTTAAGTGAAGAGGAACGTAATTTAATTTTAATTGAGGCAAAGGCTAATAAAATCGATTTTAAGCAATTAGAAAGAGCAGCAGAAATATCCGAATCTAGCGATTCAAATCCTGACATAATAAGTAAAGACAATAAATCAATTCCAGGCAGTTTTTCGGATATAACAAAAGATAACTTAAGATTATATGATAACCTAAATACCAGTACAAGTTCATTTTTAAATAAAACTGAAAGTATATTAGAAAACCCAAATACAACTTATCAAAATTTACAAAAAGAAAAACCTGAGACTTATCAAAATATATTTAAAGATCTTAACACCGATAATACTTCTAATAATATATATGAAAAATTAATTTTCAATCAAACAGAAAATAGTGAAAATAAGGAGGGACAACTAATAAATTTAAATAAATCTACAAACAATTTTAATTCTAATGAAACAACAATATTCGATGACAATAGTACAATAATAATAACAAATAAACAAACAAACAATAACTTAAATTCCGATATTCATTCTATTTCATTGAATAAAACAACACAAAAAATGAACGATAAAATCCTAATGATCAGACCAGACCATTTCTCGGGTAATGAGGATGTGTGAAAATATTTTAAGCAATATGAAAAAGCAGCAGATGTAAATGGTTGGAAGGACGAGGATAAAGTAAGATTTTTATCAGCCTTCGTAAAAGGTACAGCTAGTACATTTTTGGAGAATTTGGAGAACAAACATAATAATTGGACATGGAATAATTTGAAACAGGAGTTTCTCGACGAATTTCAACCAATTGGGTACGATACAATTTTACATCCTTTTATAAATATTTTAATATAACTTCTTCCTATTTCCTAAAAGTTTAATCTAATCATTATATATTATTTTAGAAAAAAGAATATAGGTAGGTTTTAATTTATTATTAAGTATAGTAACTTTCGGCTTTCAATATCTTTTATTCCTAAATTGGCAACTGCCAGTGTAATGTGTATGGTTTTGTTTTCACCTTCAATAAGGGTTAAGGAAAAATATTTTTTAAATCCAAAAAGTGTTTAATAACTAAAAACAATAAAATTGTTTTATTTTTGGGTTGGTGTGTGGGTTTTTTAAGATGGGTTCAACCCAAAAAACCCGGTGAGTTTTATTGGGCTGGGCATTTTTTAGCCAACCCTGATTAACATGTCGTCGATATACGCGAATACGAAATCCAGTCCGCGTAGTATATTGTTGATAACGCGTTGGAAAGTCTGCGCGGCATTGCGAAGTCCGAAACACATGACGGGAAATTCGAACAAACCGAACGGTGTAGTGACCGCGGTCTTGTGAACGTCGTCGGGGGCGATATAGTCCAGTCAAAACAAATATTCAACTTCGGAAAAATTCGCATAGAGCTGAAAATTGGTACACATCTTAGGTACATTATTACAAATAAAATGTCAAAAGTCCCCATCGATTCCACCGCTGCTAAAAATTTAATTCGAGGTCAAAGGTCACAAAAATAGGTTTTTCACAAATATCTCTAAAACTTTAAGTTTTTTTGTAAAAATAGCTATTACATAATTTGTAGATCAAGAAATTATCTAAAAAAAAAGTATCTTGAACTTTTTTCTTATGATTAATATTTCATGAGATATTGCAGATACTTAAGTAGTATTACTGGCTAGTGGCTACTGTCATATATCAATACTGTAGTCTGTTTTTTGCTTTGCCCTGCCGAGTTTGGCGTCTAATTTACTGAAAAATATGGTTTTGTTCATGACGAATAAGACATATTATATTTGTCATGGTTTTGTTCCTATGAATAATATTTCAAAACATACTGTGGTTTAAAATAATAGTAATATTTAATGTTATCATTAATATCATTGTATATTATCGTTGCAAGATTAAACCGTATACAAAGCAAAAAAACACCGCACTGACACGGCATAATTTTACAAAACAAATTTAACTTAATTTCTAATAAAGTGTTTTGACTTAATAGTTAATAATGCATTTATCATTTCTTATCAATTCTAAAAAACCTAAATAAAAACTTATTTCATGACAAAATTATAGATTATACCCTCAGAGAAAAAAAATGTACCAAGCGCCTCAAAGATTAAATTTTGAATTTGCAATATCTCATGAAATATTAATCATAAGAAAAAAGTTCAAGATACTTTTTTTTTAGATAATTTCTTGATCTACAAATTATGTAATAGCTATTTTTACAAAAAAACTTAAAGTTTTAGAGATATTTGTGAAAAACCTATTTTTGTGACCTTTGACCTCGAATTAAATTTTTAGCAGCGGTGGGATCGATGGGGACTTTTGACATTTTATTTGTAATAATGTACCTAAGATGTGTACCAATTTTCAGCTCTATGCGAATTTTTCCGAAGTTTACATCTTTTTTTGTCTATTTTGACTGGATTATAAATTCTATCCATCACACAACTGGATTTTCAGAAAAATACTTAGAACAAATTAAACTTAAAATTTAAAAAAAGATATAACACGACTTAATTAAGATGTATACCAAGATAAATAATTAAAAAAAAAAAAAAAAGCTAATTTACCTACCAGAGAAATAATAAAAAAAAAATATAATACGACTTAATTGTTCAACCGTTAGTAACAAACTAAATGTTTTAAATTAATCACGAATAGAGAAATAAATGTAATAACTTAAATAAACGTGAAACACAGATGATATTTACACAGATATGATCGTTTCAATGCATATTTATAAACTAAGTATATTACTTGTGCATGTATAGTTATATACTAAACTGATTATGTTAAAAAAATTGAAGTGCATGTGAAATCAAATCAAATAACGTGTGTGAGGGAGAATTACTTACCTAGTAAAAAATTCCCCGCTGTAAAATGGAGCCAAACGCTCCACGTTTTTTTCAGAAAAACCATGGGGCGTCTGACTCCATTTTAACAGCGGGAATTTCTTACACTACAAGGGGACCATACCCTCTCAAACTTTTTTCATCTCCGCTGAAAAATGGAGCCAGACGCCCCATATTTATACTACTTACAGTGTTTCCATGTTCCCAAATAAATCACGAGCTTCTGTACAATTTGAAACTACATCCACAATGAATAAGCTCAAGCAGTGGGCACAACACTAAATATATGTCACACATGGATTTTGTTCTTTAATATAACTTTGAAGACCTTTATATACAACTCTCATAGATGCAGCACCATCAAATGATTGACCAATTAATAATTCCTTCTAATTTATAGACATTTCTTGACGTATTGTTTCAAACATACCAAATAAATGTAGACCAGTTGTACGTGTGGTTTCTTTAACAGCTACTAAACGTTCATGCACAGTGTAATTATTTTTATTAATATACCGAAATATTAAAGAAACTTGCTCTTTTCGTGAAACATCGAAAATAGTATCTAAAGAATTACTAAAAAATTGATCATCCACTAATTCTTTTTTAATAACATTTAATATATTTTTCGAAATGGCTTTAATCAATTGATTTTGACGCTGCCACGAAAGAAAATTATTTGCTTTTCTACCTTTGATTTGGATTTCAGTAATATAAGATGCTAATGCAGGAGTAGTATGATTTTGGCGGTTCTAATTCACTACTCCCTACTCCCTACTCCCTAGTCCATGCGATTCAATGCCGCTCACTGCCATTCCCCTCCATGCCGTGCCCCCTTCCCTCCCCTCCATTCCTATCAAACTACATGCTCCCCCCCTCCTCCCCGAAAATTATAAGTAGTCGAATTCAATATACTCGATACGATTTAGTTAAAAATTTACTGATATTTAAAATCATGTGCAGAATACATTCGTTTTGAAATAGTGTATTAGTTAATTTTAGTTCATCTAAAGTTAGTAGCCGATTAATAATATAATATACAACATAAATGAGTAATTATTGATGAGGTCTCATTATCTTTTATAGAAGTGAAAAATGAAAGTGTCACGTACACTTTCATATTTCATCTATATTATCATATATTACATTATATTATATAACATAGCAAACTATTATTATAATAAATTATTCATTATATTTTCGTATTTTCATTTACCTATATCAGAAATCACCCCCCCCCCCCCCATATACATGTAATCGCAGCAAGCATAACAAACACAGGTCTACTTGATATATACTATGTATATAGTAAATAAATTAAAACATTATATATTTAACTACTTAAAATAAATGGAAATATTTTTATAGTAAATGGTTAAATTTCATCTCTTAGTTTAAAATATTTTCATATACTATCCCATACCTAATATTATAAGCTATTATTATAATAGATGATTCATTATATTTTAATTTATTGAAATAATATTAACCTTCAACGCCCATTGTAGCAGAAGTGCAACACGTTCAAAACATAATTATATTTTATTATTTTCAATATATTTTAAGTAAGTGGCGCTATCTGGTTAATCTAGAAAGAAATATCTACCAGCTGTTATTAACAACACGGCGATTTGATGAATAATCAATGTTTAGTTTCCCGCCAAATTGTGCATAGTACTTTTTGTGATAATAACGTTTATGTGCGTTTTATTTTTGACATTATATACGTAAAATCTTCGTTTATTCTTAAAAAAAAAAATACTACATACTCAGGTAAGTTATATAGATTCTATATATATACACCAGCATAGATATTATTCGTTTTTATTTGAATTATACTAAAATCTAATCATGTTGCATATTTGCTACAGTGGGCAATAAATCAACGACATGAATCGTAACATTTTAAATGACGAAGAATTATTGGAACTTCTTTATAATACTAATTGGTCGGATAGTGAAGATGGTTTGGATGTTTCTGACAACGAACAAGACCATCATGTTATAAATATTCACGAAAATGTTGGTATTCCTACTTATGACAATGATGAAGGTAAAATAACTATTTTAATTACTATATACTATACATAATTTATACTTTTATCATACGAAAAATTATATTAGGTAATTTGGATTTATTGGATTTGCCAATTGAAATACAATGTAACTCTGGGGAAACAATACATTTACCTTCTGTTTCTACATCAAATTTAACTAATCAAAATCAATTCAACGTTGTAAATTCAACACCAAGGCGCAGTGTAAGACATGTATCTACCTCCCCATTAGTGAATAATTCAACAGCTAGTACCAATGAATCATCAAATCCAAAACAAACAGGTAATTTAAAAAAAAAACAACTGCTTTAACAAATTTAAAATGGAAAAAAGGTAGTTTAGTCACACCTTCTGCATGTCTAACATTTATTGAACCTACACTTCCTCATGATTTGCATTTACTTGAAACACCACTGGATTTCTTTGCTTATTTTTTCACTGATGAGCTTCTTACCAAAATCAAAGAAGAAACTGAATTGTATGCTGTTCAAAAGAATCCTAACAAACCAGTTACATTAAGTATTAATGAAATAAAAAGGTATTTGGGAATTTGTATTTATGCTTCTGTACTGCATGTGCCAAAAATTAGGGACTATTGGTCCGCTGAATTGGGATATCCTATGATATTTAACGCTATGAGTCGCAATAGATTTGAGCTAATTAAGAGTGTTTTACATTTCAATAATAATAATAATATGCTATCATCAAATGACCCAAATCGTGATCGCCTTCATAAACTGAGACCTCTAATTGATTACTTGAATAATCGCTTTTCTTCTATACCTTGCAAACAAGCTTTATCTTTAGATGAACAATTATGCGCAACTAAAGCACAAAGTTACATGAAACAGTATCTTCCAGATAAACCACATAAGTGGGGGTTTAAATTGTTTGTTTTGACAGATACACAAGGATATGCGTATCGTTTTGAGATTTACTCCGGCCAAGAAAACAATTCGATATTTCGACACCCCGATGAACCAGATTTCGGAGCTTCGTCAAATGTAGTGGTAAGATTATCAAGAAATGTTCCGGTCAACAAAAACCATATAATGTATTTTGATAATTATTACACTGCTATTCCAGTGATGGAATTTTTATACAAAAAAAATATATAGTTTAGGAACAGTCAGAATAAATCGTCTTCCTAACTGCCCTTTACCAGACAAAAATGGCGAAAAAAAAATGAAAAGAGGAGAATCTATAGAGTATATCACATCATATGAGTCCTCGCCTATTTCTGCAGTTACATGGAAAGACAACAAAGCGGTTAAGCTATTATCGACATACTGCGGAGAAAATCCGAAATCGAAAATGACCCGATTTGATCGATCTAAAAAGACTAATACAGAAATCGACTGCCCAATGCTTATAAGTGAATATAATAAACATATGGGTGGAGTCGATTTGTTAGATAGCCATATAGGAAGATATAAAATACGGTTCCGCAGTCGCAAATGGTATATGCGCTTATTTTACCATTTAATTGACCTTTCTGTTGTAAACTCGTGGTTGCTCTTCAAACGAGTAAAAGAGCAACAAAATGAAAAACCAGAAATTGAATTACCGGATTGGAGAAAACAACTGGCTTGCGGTTTGGTAAAATCTGGATAAATAAGAGTAAGTGGACGTGGACGACCAACAACATCATTGGAAGTAAAAATTGCTAGCACTAGGCCACAGTCATTTCGCCCCACAAAAGATGTGCGTACTGACAAAACTGACCACTGGCCACAATTTTCTGACAAACGGGAGAGATGCAAAATGCCGTCGTGTAAAGGTTTCACTTACATAAAATGTTCGAAATGCACAATATATTTATGTTTGAACCGCAATAATAATTGTTTCACTAATTATCATATGTAACTATATTATGTTTTTATTATAATATTAATGACCACTGTTGCATAAATGCTACAAGTTATAAAGTTTAAGTTAAAATAAAAAGTTATGAATTTAGATTTTTTTACTTATTTTTTTCGAATTCCTGGTATTTTAATCCATGTATATAAATTTTAATACACAAATTTAAAAAAATTGGGTACTGAAGGGTTAAGTATAGTATAAAATATAAATAGTATTATATTACACGATATGCTCAAAATTGCTCTACTTTATAAATTAAAATAAATATACCTACAATAATATATCATTGTTTGAACAGCTTAGATAGTTGTTTTAACTGGATTAATCTTATTTTAACGTGGTAAGTAGATTTTAAATATTTTAGCAATTAAAAATGTTATTATTACTTAAATACATATCACCATATACACCTTGTAGTGAATAAATAATATGAATAATTTTACCGTGAAATTTATTTCATATGTTTTCAATAGGTAGCAATATTAGACTATCATTTCTAATGTATCATATAATTAATGCACATAGGTAGTTTACTAAATATATCAGTTAATCGTTTCTCAAGCTCGTTATTATACCATGGCTACATTGTTTTTTATATTCGTTCTAGCTCATAACGTGTAGGTAATCATCAATAGAGTTGTATGATATTTATTCCAAGATGTATTTTAAATAAAACACATATATCGTGGATCATATATTAAACAGGCATAATAAAATCATAATATAATATATTAATTAATAAATATTGTAGTCAAATCCAATGTATGATTTAATATAGTATTATTTATATAGTTAAATTCTGATATACTCAATATGATATTTTAGTTAAAAATATAATAATAAGTTGGTATTGAAAATCGGGCATAGAATAGTTAATTTTACTTCATGGAAGGTTAGCAACTGATTAATAATATATACAGGGTGATTTTTTTATCTAACAACACTCATTATTTCAAAAAGTATTAACTTTTTTCAAATTCTTTTTTCTTCAAAATTTTAGATTTACACTGTTCTAAAATTGTAGAACTCTTTATTATTTTTCACCTTTATATTTATTAGGTAAACCACTATCAACTTCTGATTTTCAAATGACAACCTATACTTTAAATTTCATAAATTAAAAACTCTATTTTTTTTTTATGAATTATCACGTTAAAATTTTCATTTTTCGTCAATCCGTTGATGAGATACAGCCCCTCAAAGTTAGGTAGTTTTGGGAAGGTTAGCGCAGTTCGCCCCACAAAGGTGATTACTGATTGCGGCACTAGTCATAATAAAACTTATCAGTTATAAAGACTAGAAGTTATACCAGTTATGTAGTAAATCCGTTA